>NW_027529638.1:2244771-2360896 GCF_008692635.1 Crocuta crocuta | reverse complement strand
TTTTATTTGTGAAAACAAAATGAAAAAAAAAAAAAAAAAAAAAAACCAAAACCAAAACCAAAACCAAAACCAAAAACCCTAACAACATGAAGCAGAAGCAACAAGATCTTAGTCTAAAAATTTTAAGATACATATATATATACACACAAATATATGATACATATGTCTTTAAAATATAGATATATATGGCTAATGGATATATGTGTGGTTTGGTGAGGCACTGAACAAAAAAGTAAGGTGATTCAGTGAAAGTGCATATAAACAGTTGGAGCCTCTCTGGCGCCAGGAAAAAAAGATGTTTACATGGTTATGTTAATGAAAATACTAAATAAAGATTTAATTATAAATGTGTTAAAACTATTTTGGAAGAGATAGCTTTGTGTGAGATAACTGTATATGAGCTAAATTCTTATTTTTCTTGTTAGTCCAGCAATAGATAATATCAATATCTAAGGCATCAGGGAAAGTAGTGTAAAAATGTTATTTAAAAATCTTGGAAAACAGTAGTTCACTTATAAGTTATTTCCCTAGAGTAGGAAGTGGACATATGGAGGAATAGGGCGTAACTCCTATTTTTCATTATTAGTTTTATAGATGCTTTCAAAATATGTAAAATTTTGACAAAAAATCATATCTTAAGCAAATGGGTGCATATTCTTTGACCATATTACTATAAAAGGGAACTGATTTTTAAAAAAAGATCCATATGAAAGTTACCTAGGCAAAAATTTTTCTAATTAATTTTTGTTAAAATATGCTCAAATATCACATTAAAGTGTAATTAATATCATTAGTTTTAAAGCCCATTATCCTTTCAAACTAGCATACCTCATGTTTACATTACAAATCTTAAATGTATTCCTCATATTATAAAAATAAGGCATTATCAGTTCCTCTGTTCTTGACCTTGACACGTCTCTGTAGATTAAAATATCGACTTGAGCGTCCGTGGTCAATTAAAACTGTGATATCCTATAGAGAAAGTTTATTATTTTCTTGCGGCTTTTATTATCTTCTTTGGGAACAATGGCATTCCCCATAGTACATCAAAGATCTTTGGGGGACGACTATTCTATCATAGGAAATCCTTTTGAAATTCACAGCGACCAAAGGACAAAAAAATATTTCTTACCAGAGAGAGGGCTTTAACAAGAAATCAAAACAAAGACACTTTTGAAATTTCCCCTTGAAATCTCCTTCTACCTCTACACGGGGACTTTGATTCAAAATAAATACAGAGCCATATCTGAATCCACAGAAGTTAAGTAGGATAGACCATTCAAATGCATCTTTTCTTTAGACATGCTCTATTTACTTTATTATCCATTAATATTTCTTTAATACTAAGTGCAGTGAAACTGGATTACTCAAGATAAAATTGTGGTTTCTGTCTGGCACATCGCCATATCTGCAAACAACTACCTGGGGGAACTGACATTGGGATTTGAGAGATTTTATAAAAATTTATCTGGGAGGTTTTCTTTGAGTGATAATAAGGATAAAGCGATTGAAACCTAATGGCTGCAGAGGAGAGGTACAGAATTAACACTTATATTAGGAAAGATCTTGCTTATCCAAAGTTAAAGCTAAAAGAATTAGGGACTTCAAACCTTTGGCTGAAAACATAAGGACACAGCCAGTAAAGTGGTTCATTTACATTTAGTTTCGCTTAAGTGGGACTGTTCATTGCCATCCCTTAATTGTTAAAGTGTTTGCCTTCATGAATAGCCAAAGCCAAGCAAAGCCATTCCAAACCATTAATTGGGCACCTAAAATGTGCTGGGCTGATTTCATCCTTCTACCAGAACTTGCCTTTCTCATTCCTGACTAAATGTTTCCATTTAATAGTGTCTTCCATCTGGAATACTTTCAAACCTTTTTTCTCCTACCCAAGCCATGGCACTTTTTCTTTCAATAAACATCTGTGTTGAACTTTTCCTGCAGAGTTTTCACTTCCCAGTCCACAGTTACTGCCCCTTTAAATATCTGTCCAGGTAAGCAACGTGCATCATTCATTTAGGCACTTAGTATAGACATCTAGGAATTTCTGTTTATGCTTTATCAAAGTCATACTCTGGAAACTCCTTGACTTAAAAATCATTTTTTATTTTAAATTTCACCCCAATCACTTTTTTATCTGATGAATTTGAGCAAATTCTCAATATCACTAATGTATCCTTATTTAAAATTGGTCATAATGCCAACTTCTCTGAGTGGTTACATGGATTCACCCTATGTCTCTCACCCTGCTCAGTACCTGGCACATGATGGTACGAGACAAATGTTTGGTTCCTTTCCTTTCAATTCTTGGCTAGATTATAAAGTCTTGGAGGACAGAGAATTGCCTTACTTTATATCCTGTTCAGTGTCTGGCAGTAATTAAGTACCTTGCGGACACTTACTGAGTACTTGTTTGAATGAATGTATCAGCTAGGGGCCATGAGGAATCCTTAATGGGCTCTCTATTGAGTGTTCTCAGCAGCTACAGGGACTCTTCATATGTATTAGAACAAATCTATCAAAATGGAAACATCTACTGATTGAGGTTCAATAATATCATGTTTCAGTATTGACGAAAATGTGTTTATGTCTTTAAAAGGGGCAATAAAATTATTATTTTGACCTTATGACAGACACCTTGTATGGTATAGTGTTCAATTTATAAACTTGAGAAAAACAAAACTATAACCAAAATGTGCAAACACTTTGCAAGGTCAAAGATTATCCTTTATTAATAATTCCCAAATAGTGTACCTTCTTATCCCCTTTCCTTATGGATAAATTGGAAACCTGTGGAAATTGAGATATTATGTATATACACAGCTATACCAGGCAACTAACTTTCAGAAATTCAGGGTTCTTGATATAAGGTACCTGGTTTACCTTATTTTCTTCATTTTTCATTTCAGTTTAATTTTGTTCAGTTAATAGCAGAAATCTGTGAAATGTAAGGAATTCATAGGGCTAGTGTGGACTGCTCAAACTTGAGAACACATCAGAATCTGCTAGAGGGCAAATTCTAGGGCTCCACCACTCTGCCCCTACCCCCAAACCTTGAGTTTTGGATTCAGGAGAGCTGAGGTGAGGGTCTAAGAATTTGCATTTCTAATACTTTTCCAGGTGATGCTGATTCTGCTCATTGAGGGACCACACTGAGAATGACCAAAATAAAACATAAAGATAAAATCAACTCTCTTCTCTAGATGGTGTTAGAGTTTTTATTACATTCTGGCAATCATTCTATAGTGCAAAACTGTTTTTAAGGACAGTGATTCCTAGGAGGAGAAAGTTGGGAGTTTCTGATAATTCAAATATTTGAAGACCTAGACTTGAATTACCATGTCCTCAGAATATTCAGACAAAAGTAAATTTGAAAAACACTCCTTCAAGCATATTTTAAAACCGCTTTGACTTCTGATAAATGTAGCATCAGCTTCAAATTCCTGTCTTTTTCTACATAAGTGGAGTACAGAGAAAGTGAATTTAAAATTATTAGTTACCTAGATGACTATTTTTAATGCCCTCTTCTAATTTGATCAGCTGTACATTTGAATTGATAATGCAGTCTATTTTAAGGACAATAGAATATAGTTTTCCTAAGTAGGAATCTTTTCACACATAAAAATCACACATTTAGACTTTTAAATTAGCATTTTTTAAGTTCATGGTATGTGCTACAGAGGCACAACATCATTATATATTTTCAGAAAAAAGCTGTTAAAGTGATTTACATAGCAAGTTCAATTAAAAAATAGATTTTGCAACTTAAGAGGAACCTAAATAAGCTTACATGAGGTAATTTAATGGATTTACATTCTTTGGGGTTTAACATACCTACTTTATTTTATTTATTTATTTATTTTTAATAGGTTATTGCCAAATTGGCTAAAATATAGTATACACAGTGTGCTCTAGGTTTTGGGGGTAGGTTCCCATGATTCATTGCTTACATACAACACCCAGTGCCCATCCCAACGAGTACCCTCCTCTACATTCTTTAAAGACCATGTTTTAGATATCAGGTCCTCTATACCTTAAATACTGGAAATGTAAAGTTCACTTTGAACTTGAATGAGAATTGATTTTCCATTTGAATTCTAAAATAATGGATCAGATAGAAAGTTTATTTTGGTAAGAGGTGTCAGAAATACCTCTATTAAACTCTTCTTCTAAACGTACTTTTTGATAATCTAATAGACTATAATATTTTGTAAATACTAGAAATAACTATGTTCTTTCACAGGCTTACTGTTAAGATGAGCTAATGTTTCTTAAAACATATTATCAACTCAATTTAATAATTTACCAGATATTCCTGAGCATCCTAATCATATACAGACATGGTTCTAGGCAGCATATATACAACAAAGATTCAGCTAAATCCAAGCCTCATGCATTAGATTTTCATTGCTGTCCTAGGAAATTACCGCAAATTTAGTGTCTTAAACTACAAAAACTTTACAAAACAATTCAATACAGTTCTCATAAGATTAAAATCAAGAAGTTGTTAGGGCCTTAGGGAAGATCAGTTTCCTTCTCCTTAAGATTATTGGTAAAATCCAGGTCCTTGTGGTTTCAGGAAATTCATTTCCTTGCTGGTTGTCAGTTGAATGCTATTCCCAGCTTTCCTAGGCTGACTGCACTCCATGGCCTGTGTCTCTCTTCTTTATTTTCAAGTCAGCAATAGCAAATTGAGTTTCCTTCCTGCTTTCTATTTCTCCTGTCTTTTTCACTCTCATCTCTCTGATCCAACCAGTAAAATTTCTCTAATACAGCCTTGTCTTATTAGGTTGGGCCCACCCCTACAATCCAGGAAGATCTCCCTATCTCAATGTCTGTGTCTTTAATCACACCTGCAAAGTCTGTCCTGCCTGGTAAGGTAACATATTCACAGTTCAGGGAATTAGGATGCATACATCTTGACAGCAGGCAGGAGGCATTATTCAGTTTACGAAACGTCAGACAACTTACAGTCTGGCTGCGAAGTTAGATGAGAAAAAACAAATAAATGTAAAATTTCAAGTAATGGGAAGAGAAGTTGAATCATCTTCATTTCAGCCAGTTTATAAATAGCAATGGGTTTAACTGAAGACAGCTGATAGACGTTCTTTTATACAGAGATATGGACAGAGTTAAAGAAACCCACAAAGGATGACAAAGTACCCAGGAACCAGCAACAATGGGAAGCCATGACCATTCTAAAGCTGATGGACAAGTATAAAGAACCATGCTACTAGAAGGAAAGAAGAACTAGGGCCATGTGAAAACTACCATCAGATGGGAGCTGTGGCCCTAGAGGAAAGCCACCATTGCTAAAATAGACTCAAGACATAAGGAAGTAAGGAAGTAATAAATAGCCTCATCTGTCTCTTTCCACTCTCTGATCTCCTGCCAGTCAGTGCTCTCACTGACCAATCCCAGCCAGCAGCCAAGGGGCGAGGAAGACTGGAGGAAGCAGTCTACAAAGGTCAGTCTTAACAGGCACAGAGCTGGTAGAAGGATCAGAGAATGGGTTTAAGGAAGGAGGGAACAAAAACTTACTAGCACAGAAGTGTCAGTAATAAAAAAGAAAGACAGAGAATACAGGGTTGAAAAGGAAGCTGAGTTATGTTAGATTAACTAAGAAATCTCTCTGGGGAGGCAATAACTAAGCAGAGTCCTGAAAAGAGGATGTGAGCCAAGGAGATGCTCGAGGAAGAAAGAATGTCAAGTGCAAAGTCCCTAAGGAAGGGATGGGCTAGGGCTCCTTGAGCAATAGAGAGGCCTGGGTACCTGAAATAGACAGATTAGAAGGAGTAAGGAAGGATCTGATGTGAGATTGGTGTCAAACCATACAGAAACTGGAAAAATGTTACTGTCAATGTGGTGAAAAATCATTGGACTGTTTAGAGCAAGAAAAAGAAATGATGAGACTTAAATTTGTAGAAGGTCACTCTGTTTGGGGAATTCACTGGAAGGGGCAAAATTTAAGGCAGGGATGCTGTACAGGAGGCCATTGAAAGAGTCTGGGGAAAGAGATGATGATGGTTTAGACTAAGGTGACAGCAGAGAGTATTATATGCAGTGACAATACTCTGGATATATTTGATGATGGGAAAACACTGAGCTAGTGGATGGATTAGATATGACAGTGTGAGGACAAGAGGAGCATCAAAGATGCACTTAGGGTTGTGATATGAGAAATGGGGGAATGATCGTTGCTCATTAGGGGCAGGAGCTACAACAGCACTTACTCCACTTGGAATGGAAAGTTCAGATTAAANTATCTCCACACTAGAGATGAAGTCCCTTGGATTTTCTTAGGGTGTACTGTGAGAGTCAAAAGGCAGACCTAGCCTGTGCTGCTCCAAGGTCATGCTTCAGTTCCTTCGTCATTGGAAGGATCTGCACGTATCTGCTTCTATTAGCAGTGTTGATTACAATTAAATCTGGATCTACTCATTATTTGTGGCACCTTTGTTAAGTCACTGCTTAATTACCCTAAGTTTAAAATTTTCGAATCTATTAGTTAGACACCATAATAATTCTTATAATATTGATTTGATGTGATGATTAAATGAGATAATATGTACACAATCTTAGCACAGTGCTTGTCTGGTGATAAGCACTTAAATAAACTTAGTTATGTTTATTTCACGCACTGGAGGTCTATACATGATTTTCTTCGAGATAAATAGTTCACCAGTGGGTGCGTAAATATATTGGACATTATTAGCCCACAATCATCCAAATGATTTTCAAAAGCCATACTGTTTCTTACTCTCCAAGTCTTTGAGAAAAAACATGAACAAGGAAAGTGACATTTCATTTGATTTTTTTACCTTCTCTTTATAGTTCTAAAATGAAATTTGTTATTACTGACCTTTGTAGAAAAGATACAGCTACTATGAAGAAAAACAGTAATACTAGATTTAACTTCAATCTACCCAAGTTTCAATTGTTGTGCTGTCCAACAGTGTCTGTGAATTAGATATAAAATTGATTTATGCTGGGGGAAAAACTGTTACAAACCCAACAATTTAAAATGGAACGAAAGATTTGTTTCCTTTTTACTCTTTACTTCAATAGGATGCCTAACTCAGATTGAGCTCTTCTTCGGCCCTTGTTAAAGTGCTAAATTTTACTAAACACATCAGTTTATCTCCCTATTCTGTTTTATGAAATCCTCTCTCCATTCAGTTCCATATACCTGAAGAATGAAACTATTGCCGTAGATTCAAATAAAAGGTCCAGCAATCTTGACATTGACATCAAATTATACTCAGTTTTCTTTAAGTAAGTTAAAAGAACATTTATTACTTTGGGTTACTCCCACAAGCCCCCACAACTAATTTATAGAAATAAGAACTCAAGAATAAGAAATTATATAGTAAGTCCTAAACAGGTAGTGTTTACTAGCTAATAATATGAAAAATACCAAAAAAAACCCCAAAAAACCCAAACAAACATCTTTCTTAAAATGATTTCCTCTCTCTCTTTCTCTCTTTCTCTCTCTCACACACACACACACACCACATATATCACAAAAGTTAAAATAAATTTTCATTCTGAAAAATTTTTAAAGTTTATTTATTTTGAGAGCACAAATGGGAGAGGGGAAGAGAGAAACACGGAGAGAGAGAATCTCAAGCAGGCTTCACGCACAGAACACTGATGTGGGGCTTTAACTCATGAACCATGAGGTCATGACCTGATCCATAATCAAAGGTGGGATGGTTTAACTAACTGAGCCAACTAGGTGCCCTTCATCTTAAAAATTTTTAAAGAAAAACAATGTATCAAATAGATAAAATGATCCTTGGTATTGAATACTAGAGAATTTGAGGTAAGATGAGGAGTTAAATCATCCACTGAATGCGGTATTGTTGAGGTGGCCTCGGGTGGAGAGAACGGAGCCAAATGGGCATGTGGTCAATGGATAGTGACAAGGAGGTTATACTAGTCTTCTCTGAAGATGATTAGCAAGGAAGAAGCTGTGATAGAAGCTTTAGAGGGACTTAGCTTTCAGGAAGGGTTATTTGTTCATTTGTTTACATTTTTATTTTTCAAGATAAAACCCAAGTGTATAGACTGAAAGGCACCAATAAAAAGAGAAATTAAAGGTACAAGTTGAACATGGAGAATTGAAGGACCAAAGTTCAAAAAAATGATAAGTAGTAGTACTCTTCACATTTTGAGTCTTCTTCTGTAGACTATTTTGGCAATACACACACACGTTACCTAAATAGTGACTTTTTGTCTAAAGAATAAGAGGGATATTCAAAAGGAATCCTTTTGGTTTTGAAAGCTAAGTCAAAGGAGTGTACTGAATTGACTGAGAATGGATAGCTCTTATTAAATGACTTCAGAAAGGAAATTTTGGTATTTTAAATAATAAAAATATTTTCAATAAAGTGTGGTCTTTTAAAAACATTTTAAGGATTGATAACTGCTATGTTATTTGTTAAAAAAAATAGTGAATCACTGAAAACAGCTGGACATTTAAAGTTGCTAAAACTACCATTCAATTGTTTTTGTTTGGGAGAAAAAGCCCCCCTTTTATTATATAGCACCAAAGACAATTTTAAGTTGGTAACATGATAAAATCTTAAAAAAAAAATAATTTGACCACCTACTTTTAATTAGACAGATTCTATGTACTGGCTGGTTGGTGATGAAATATGCCTTGGAATTAAGTTTCCCTGAGATTATTTTTATGCTGAATCTACAGTCTTCAGTGAATGTTTTTCTATTAACATTTCATTTAGTCTTATTTCTGAAGTGCTGTGAAAAACTGTCATAGGAAAAAGTAGGGAACACTCTTGTTCTAGAGTCAGATAAACGTGGGTTTATATATTGAATTCTTTACACTATGACCTTCAGCAATGACTCCTCTAAGCCTCAATTTCTTCTTCCATAGACTGAGGATAATAATAGAATGTTTCTTAGAAGTAGTTGAGGGGATCAAAGGATTCATACACCACATGAAATGGACTGAAAGCAGACCCAGGCACATGTCAGACAATCCATAAGTATTAGTTATTCTTGTTGTTGTTTAGTTAATTCACATACAAATGAGTTATATCTAACTCAGAGGTAACATATACATAGAGGTAAAATTAAAATGGAACTGAGAATTATGAATTAGATTGGACTTCTGCAAAGAGAATCTACAAATTACAATAAGGAAGGGACAGTGATATTTAAAACATGTACTACTGTCCCTCAAATCCTAAAATTGATGCTCAGAAAAACTCTGGGTTGTTCTATGAACATGTTACCATCAGAATATTAGTAATTTTGTTACACATATTATTGTTCTACCCTAACTGTACCAGAAGCTTTAATGGACTTGCCACCTTACTTCCTGCCTCTAGCATTCTATATTGGTAGAGGAGACATGTGCTGTCACCCCATGTTACCATCAGAAATATGAGATGGTAAATTTTAAATTTGTGCTTTATGTTTTATTTTAATTTGACAAGGTTTCTTTTGCCAGTGAATCAGAATTCACCAGCAAGCATTTCTCAAAGAACTAAGCAAGTACAATTTTTTTTTTTTTTTAATTTGTGCTTTAGGACATTGTTTTTACTTTAGGCTTAGCACATAAAAGGAGGTAAACAAAATGAGATTATTGAGCGGAAATCTCTTATCACTATCAACTCCTAATTATCCAATTTGCAGCTTATTTGGAAAATATTTCTTTCAAGTTAACTGACAGTGTTTAGATTTTTCTCTTTAATTAAGGTTGCAGTTATCAATTTTTTTTATTGGAAGCCCATATTCTATTTAAATACCAATTTGCTTATTAACTGTTGGAGGTTTAATAACTAATTACAGCTTACTTCTATGAAACTCATTATTATAACTACTATTAACTCTTACTTTGCAGATACCTATGAAGACATTTGAAAAACAAGGTCATAATTCAAAATTTCTGGGTACAGTCTTAGAAGGAGATAACTCCTAATACAGACGCTGGGTGTCAGCCTAAGAAGCTATTTGTCCCCCAACAAATCTTTTCCAGGATTAAAGGAGGTGCTGGGGCAGCTTTCCATCTCCAAAAGGTAAGATCTGACAAAGTGGCTAATGTTGGAACTGAATTGTTGCATTGATAACACATTTCTGGAAACATATAAAAAGTGACTCCAAAGTCCAATAAAAATGATTAATGACAATTACAACTTCAGTTTCCATTTCACCTTCTATGCATATAAAAAAATCTAGATTTTATTTTCCTTGAGTTTTCTGGATATGTATTGAGGTTTAAGGAGTTTTGCCTTAAAACCTAAATTCCTTGACCAAAATTTCAACTGTTGGAGTGCATGTTTTTGAAAAAGAAGTCTAGAGGGCTTTTAAAATATAGTTCAATATCATTTTTAAAATCTAGGAAGGTCCACACGAAAAGATGTCCTATATCATTAGCTGTTAGGCAAATGCAAATTAAAACCATAATGAGATATCACTATATACCTATCAGAATGTCTAAATAAAAAAAATAGTGATAATATTGAATGCTGGTAAGAATAGTGATAAAATGGATTACCTATATATCAACAGAATATAACAAGGTATTGCCATGCTAGAAAAAGTATAAAGAAGTTTCTTAAAAACTAAATAGGCAATTACCATATGACATAGCATTTGGACTATTGGGCATTTATCCCAGAGAAATAAAAACTATGTCATACAAAACCCTGTACATTAATGTTAATAGCAGCTTTATTTGTGATAGTCCAAGCCTCCTAAAGGCCCTGGGTTAAACAAACCTATTAAATAAACCGATCTATCTGCACCATGCATACTAGTGAGCTGGGGTTGCCATAACAAAATACCATAGAGTGGAACGTTTAAAGAAGAGAAATTTTTTTCTAATAATTCTGGAGGCTCAACATGGCTACGTTTTGGCAAGTTCTTTCTTCCTGGCTGCCTTCTCACTGTGGCCTCACATGTCAGAGATTGAGAAATCTTTCTATCCTTCTTATAAGGCCACAGGCCTGCCAGATTAGGTCCCCATCCTTATTTAATTATCTCCTGGCACAGTCACATTGGGGGTTAGAGCTTTGGCATATTAATTTGGGAAGGACACAATACAGTGCATAGCATAGCCTTATGGATTCTACTCAGCCACGGAACAACTGAATTGGATCTTCAGAGTATTATGATAAGTTAAAAAAATCAACCTCCAAAGATTATGTACTATATAATTTCATTTATATAATGTTCTTGAAATGCCAAATTATAGAGAAAAAGAACAAATTAGTGGTTGCCATAAATTAGAGTGGTGTGCAGGAAGGATACGGTGGCAAAAAGCATTTTTTAAAGTGTTTTTATTTAATTTTGAGAGTGAGAGTGCAAGTGGCATAGGGACGGAAAGAGAGGGGAACAGAAGATCAGAAGCGGGCTCTGCTCTGTGCTTATAGCAGCAAGCCTGATGCAGGGCTTGAACTCACAAACTGTGAGACCATGAACTGTGCTGATGTTGGACAGTTAACCAACTGAGCTATCCAGTTGCCCCACAAAGGATCTTTTTCATGAAACTATTCTCTCTTGACTATCATAGGGGTGATATGAATCAATACATGGGTTAAAAATGCACTGAAATAAAGACACATAAACATACAAGTGAGTGGATATGCAACAGGTGAAATCTGAAAAAGGTCAGTAAATTGTATTAATATCAATTTTCTAGTTATAATATTGTACTATTGTCACACAAGATGCTACCATGTGGAAAACTGGGTGAAGGTACACTATATTTACACTGTATGATTTTGTATAGTTACGTGTAATTGTGCAATTATCTCAAAATTACACTTTTATTTTAAAAATCCTAGAAAAAATCTAATAAGGCCAATTTTACATAAGTCAACATATTATAATAGCTTGGTTTTGTTTTTTATGTAAGATACTAACATGGTACCTCTATATTTTATCATCGGTTCCAAACTACTCAAAGTTTAAATCTATAGTAAGCATGCACTCTGCCTTTATTGATTGCCATTTCTTTTCCCTTTCTTCTTTCCTGCTTTCCTGTCTTCCCACCATCCCACCTTCCCACTTTCCTTGCTTTCCTTGCTTGGGTCAGAGGTGGAAGGGAGAAAGAAAATAAAGATAAAAGAAACTGAGCAATTAAATTTGAACTCCTAATTTCTTAGGAAGAGTAAGACAGTAGCTTTTAATCTACTATAGATCCATAATGCTTTATAGAATTTTCAGTTTTGAACACATATTAGGTGCTTAAAATGAGAAAAAAATATATTTTTTCATTGTAATATAATTGACAAGCCTCTCTTGACTCTGATCTTGAAATTCAAAAGAGGAAAGTTATTGGATTAATTCTATAAGTAGTTTCTTACACACATAAAGAAAAACAATGGCTCTCAACAGTGTATTTAAGTGTACATATGTAAGAAAAATATGGTCTTAATTTTTAGGGCGATACAATGTTCCTTTTAACTATTTGATAAAGCCATTAATATAAAAAAGTGAAATATGCTCTTAGGAATATAAAAAAATATTTCCTGCATGAAATATGCTTCATTTCTAATTAGTGTTGTTTTCCTAAGAAAGAGAAATTTGGCAGAACAATAGTGAATCACTGAACTGAAAAGAAAAAAAAAAGAAGTTGAGCAATACAGTGTATTTTTAAGATGTAATTCTAGTATTCAATCTAATTTTCAGTTAACTTTATTTTCCTTAAACTTTAGCAACTTGGATCAGTTCTGAAGTTCATTTGGTACTTCTTCAGTTAGTTTCCCTTTTTCTTTGCATAGTCTTTAAAGGGGCAGTCTAGGGGCGCCTGGGTGGCTTAGTCAGTTAGGCATCTGACTTCGGTTCAGGTCATGGTGTCACAGTTTGTGAGTTTGAGCCCCACGTCGGGCTCTGTGCTGACAGCTCAGAGACTGGAGCCTGCTTCAGGTTCTGTGTTTCCTTCTGTCTCTGTCCTTCCCCCACTCCTGCTCTGTCTCTGTCTCTCAAAAATAAACGTTTAAAAAAATAAAATAAAATAAAATAAAATAAAGGGGCAGTGTGCTTTCTATAATACAGTTACAGATCCTTTAAAATTTGTTTTGGGATTAATCCTTCCATGAGTGTATGACTGCATTTGTGTTGTAAGTTTTCCATTAGATATGCTTTTCCTAAAGTAACTTGTATTATTTTCATCAGAAACGATGGTAAATGTCCCCAACCTGACATCCTCACACTATCAATATCAATGACAACAGAGGACCCGATACTAAATAGGCTCTTTAAATACCACAAATTTAAAAACATCACAGCTGCAAATTAAACTTCAGGAGAATTTAAGTTGAAAGATTCTTACAGTGTATAATTTTAAACTTTTAAGGTAAAGGAGAAAGCTTTTGGCCTGAGGTCATGAAGAGATATTATGGCCCAAGTTTGCCCAAATTTGGGTAATAGTGTCATTAGGAGATACACAAGGTCCGTGACCTTGAGTAGTCTGCTGGAAGGTAAGTCACAAGGATATAATTAAATGAGAATCTTGTAATTTTCTAATTAACAAGTCAATTTCAGAACTATATGAAATGAAATGACTTGGAATTTCTTTACTAACACACCCCAGGTTATGTGAAACCATGGTTATAGGACCACTGAAAGAGCTATGAATTCAATTGTGCATTCCCTTTCTATCACTAATTAGTTATATAACCCTGGGCAAGTCACCAAGTGGTATTGAGCATTGCTACTTTTATTTTGGAAATAAGTAACAATATATGACTATATGAAAGATACTAGCTATATTCTCCATCCTTGACACCTCCTTCATCATAAACCTGTTCTTCTCATGGCTTCCCACTACGCAGCTCTTGGTTGATTGAATCTGAGGTGGACAATATACTCTTTCAACAAATATTTATTTACCAGGCAATGCCTGAGGACAAAACTGACAAAAATCAATATGTTCATGGAACTTACATTCTAGTGAAGTGTCAAAAAGATAGAGATGAAATAAACAAATAGATAAGTATATAGAATTCCAGATGAAGATAAGTGTTACAGAGACACTTAAACCATGGAGCAAGCTTAGGGAATGTTGGGAAGAGGAATTGCAATTTTAAATGTGGTGATCAGGAAAGGCCTCAATGAGATGACAAAAACACTTCAAGGAAATGAGAGAGTAAACCACACAGACGTCTTGGAGAAAAACATTTAAGTCAGGGGTAAGAACCACACAGTTGAGAATGTGCCTTACATGTGTGAGGAAGAGGAAAAAGTTAATGTGGCTGGAGCCAACTGAACAAGACAAAGAATAAAAGGTTTTTTGATCAGAAAGGTGATGGGTAGTGTACAGGTAATATAGGACTGTGTAGAATGGTGTAAAGAAATTTGAGTTCACTACAGTGAGATAGAAAACCTTACCAGAGAAAGACATGATCTGACTTAAATATTTAAAAGATGATTCTGTTTGTACTCAAAATAGACTGTAAAAAGATGAGTAGATGCAGAGAGATAAATAATACAGGCAAGAGAACATGACAGATTGACTTGGATGGTAGTGATTGAAGGACTCAGCAGCCATAATATCCTGGATGTTATTGGAAAGTAAAGCCAAATGGATTTGTTATTGGATTGGATATGGGCACATTGGAAAGAAATAATCAAACATGACTCCAAGGAAAATCAGGCATTTAAGTTTGGACATTTTACATTTTAAAGCCTATTAGACATCCAAGCGAAGGTATGAAATAGGCGATTGGATATGCAAGACTGTAATTCAGAAGAGGAATGCAAGCTGAAAATAATTGTTCAAAGTTGAGCCAATCAGATTCCATCTCCTGGGAACTGGATTTATGACACCAGAACTGATCCTAGTTGACACCTGAGTTTAGGTCAGAATCAGTGACTCTGAAACACAAAATTACAATAAAATTGCTATTATGGTGAAGCAGGAACTAAATGCTTGCAGGGAAACCTATCTATAAGGCAACAGAATGGAGAATGAAACAGGTGCACAACTATGATGTGCATTTAAAGCTACAGAAGTACAAGATGATCAGAAATCTGATGGACATTCTTGCAATTAGATTCTGCAATTCATTATAATTAATAAGTAGGTTATATGTAGTTTTCTTTCCTTTAACTCAAATTATTACAGATAAACGTAGCACTTTATGAGGTTGCCATGAGGATTAAATTAGATAATGCTTATTAAAAAAACAACTCTAAACTTTTAAGAACCATGAAATTGTAAGGTATTATAATATTCCAAAGTAGCTCAAAAGTGCTGAGAAGGAAAATCAGCTTCCAGGATTATATATAATATTTAGCTTTCCAAGTTAAACCAACATTATAATACAGCTTTAAACATACTTGAATATGATGAGATATATATTTACAAAACCCATTCAAAATCATCCAGTTCCTTCAGTGAGGATTATTACAGATAGCTCGGTTACAGTTTGGATTCTTTTCTTGATCCTTGTGATTATATTTACGTGAGATTTGCCTATAGATGCAATATAATAGGATCCATTTTCGTCTGCAAATGTCTGAAAAGCTCAAGCCACAATAAACAATTGAGTACAAGTGGGCACACCAAGCTTTACTATATAAAATGTTTTATCAACTTAAATCTTGTAATTTATTGACTATATACATCTAGCCACTGAAAAATTACTCCTCTACTTCTGTGATATACAAGATGCTTTCAGAGAGGTTTTCCCTTTATAATATTTGACTCTATGCTGTGATTCAGTTTCTTAGGCAGTATGTACATATTGATAAAAAATTTCTTGGGTCGTGAATTGTGAAAATAATTATAATAGTGATTTAAAAGCCTATGGTAAATTTTTATCACTGAAATAAATTATATTTTTCAAGTGCTATAGTCTATAATATTCCTAAATTAAGCACTTGGCTATAACTCCTTCTTCCTGAGAAGATATAAACCAATTAAATATTGAATACATTGGAGCTATTCTGTTATTATATAAACAATAATGTTATACAATCACTTCACACTATAATAAAATATTGATCAGATTGCAAATATCATATTTGTAAACCCACTTGTCCAATTTCAAAGTTACATACATGCATTTCAGAGGAATATTGGTAGTATTAATAGTGTTTTTAAAAATAATTTGAGATATTTCAACTGAGGGTAAAAATACAAAAAGACACAGTTCTGGTTTGTGTGCTCAAATAGCATACAGTAAATCTTTTCTATATTTTGCAGATTTAGCAAGTTTTAGAGTTGTGTGTTGGTATGTGTGTGTTTCCTTGTAATGAAGAAAACTGAGAAAATGATATGACATACAAAGATTGAATACACATTCTTTATATTTAGTTGAATATTCTGCAGAAAATAATACTTGAGGCCACTGAGTGATCTGTCAATCATTTTCAGGAGTATTTAAGTGGTGCTCTGCTTTGTAGTTTGAGAATTAACTTAGAATTAAAAAGGTAAATAGAAATATGTAGGCTTTTTTTTTTTTTAACTGTTATCCTCCAGTGTCCTTTTATGCACAGCCAATGAAAACAGCTTTCACAGGTTACAACAGACTAAATTTATACCACAAAATATGTTGATTTAAGAAACAACCCTACCGATCATATTTATAATAGGATTCACCTAAAATCTGAATTCTTAAAAGGTAAGTATATCCAGTCATGTGCTTCTCTCCTTCTCTGCCATCGCTTTTCTCTGTAAGATCCTAAGTTTAAGCTGAATAATCTATTTTTCTTTACAAATAACAAAGAATTAGCTGAATCAGTTACTTTGCTTGTGTTTAAGATTAATTTTTAAGATGTTTGTTATGTATTCCTTCTATAATAAATAAATTAACTTGTTGAATTCCATGATTCACCATGAAAAAAGAGTGCATCCGGCATGTAGTGTTCACATTTTTCTTACCTATGTGTCTGTTCACTCTTCTGACTACTTAACTACGCACATATATTCATACGTATTTTCTTGAAGAAAATATAATAATGAAATAAACTTAGGCAAAGTGTCCTCATTTAATTAAATTTAACCTAAAACTTCTGAATGGCTTTTTTATTATGATGAATTACAAATATCTTAAAATTCAACTAGATATTAACTAAACCCCATGTATCTATCACCTAGCCTCACCAATTATTAACTCATGGCAATCTTGGCAATGTGTATATACTCATACATTCGCCATTATGAATTACTAAAATAAATCGCAGATAGATTCTTATAGTCATTAATTTTTCAGAATTCATTTGTAAAAGATAAGGACCCAGTGTCAAAATTATATCTAGAAATAATTAGTAATAAGTAATTAATATCAAAATTTCAGAGAATATTCAAATTTTCAGATAACTTTTTACTCATATACATTAATTAGGTAGTTCATTTGTTTGACTCAGTATCAAATACGGGACATGTGGGGTGCCTGGGTGGCTCAGTTGGTTAAGCGTCCGACTTCGGCTCAGGTCAGGATCTCACGGTTCGTGGGTTCGAGCCCCGCATCGGACTCTGTGCTGACAGCTAGCTCAGAGCCTGGAGCCTGCTTCGGATTCTGTATCTCCCTTTCTCTCTGACCCTCCCCTGCTCACGTTCTCTCTCTCTCTCTCTCTCTCTCTCTCTCAGCAATAAATTAAAAATAAAACATTAAAAAAATATGGGGCATGCATTGCCATGTGTTAGATTTATTTTAAAATTTTGTTTTTAATCTAAATATTTTTGTTTTAATCTATAGGTTCATCAACAATCTCTCTTTTATTTCCTTTCTTTGCATTTGTTGGTGGTGGTAGTAGTGGTGTTGCAAACAGAAACAAAAAGGAAACAACAACAAAAACCAAAACCTAGATCTATTTTCTTTCTTTTTTAAAANATCTATCTATTGATTGAGTGATTAATTTAAAGTGCCAGTGTGGGGGACATGCATGGGTAGAGACAGGGAGAGAAAGGATCTTAAGCAGGCTCTATGTTCCAAGAGAAGCCTGCCTGAGGGCTCAATTATAGGACCCTGGGTGTGTGACCTGATACAAAATCAAGAGTCAGATACTCAACTGACTGAGCCACATAGGTGCCCCAAAACCTGGATCTATTTTCAAAAGAAGAGGTTACACAAACTTTACCATATTCAGGGAAGAGCACCCAGGATGGGAAATGGACTCTAAACAATGTTATGGAGAATGACTAGAAGATGAAAACAAAACAAAACAAAACAAAACAAACAAACAAATAAAACAACAAGAGGCCAGCAGATTCAGACTACTTTGATGGTTACCTTCAGACACTTAAAATCAAAATCAAAATTAGTACCAAGATGTAGGGTGATGGATAGAATCTACTTATAGACATAACTTTAATCAATATAACTCTTTAAAAATTAGAACCACCGAAAGAGAAATCAGTTACCTCCATTGTATGGATCTTTGTCATTGATGCAATTTAAGCATATCTTAAAAGAATCACAGATTTTTTAAAAATAATGAAAAAATAGTAATTGCTGGCTCTGTTTCAAAAGAAAAGCTAGAATATAAGAAAACCCTATGTTCCCTTCTTTATGTTATTTTCTCTTCTTAGTCTCACTTCTATTAATGCCTCTTATGAAATGCATCCATGAAATATGCACACCCCCCATACACACTCACATTCACACACCTTGCTCACATTAGTTGTAGAGGTAAACTGATTAATAAAATGGTTATGGATGCTCTCCTCTCCTCTCAATGTATCTGAATTCCAAATTCAAGTTTCGTGAAAGAGCATCTGTTCAGTAGAATACAACTTGTCTAGAACCCTAGGAGCTAACACACTTGATTGGATCATCAAATCATATTCACATGAATTGGAGACTGTATTCAGTAGTAAACTAGTAATAATTTCAAGAATACAGGAAACTAAAAGCTTCAGACCAAGCAGAGAGAAAAAATGGATACCATGGGTGGCTTTCCACATCCTTTCATCCCATGTAGACAAGCATCTCTGACCCAGATTAGATAAGGTCTCTATATAAGGCTTGTGGGGTTCCTCATGCTGCAGTGAGTGTATAAATTCTGAAACATTTTCTTTTTATACCCCAGATAGTTCTATAGTTTAAGTGACATTCCTTACAGACCATCATGCTGACATATTATAGGATCCTTTGGCCAGGACATAATGCTAAGAGTGTTTCTTCTTTCTAATATATATTCTTATTCTGTTTACTTGGAGGCCCAGTTGACAAGGAGAATACACCTGGGTCTCCTGACTTTTCTTTCTCCCAGCCCCATTCTCCCAGTGAAGACAATGAAAGGATAGCAGACAACCTGCTTTAACTCCTTTCCTTAACTTTAGCCAGAGAAGTTTGGAGACAATGAACATTTTTAGGTTTCCAGCATCCGCAGCATAAGAAAATACAGTAGTATGCCATTGAAACATTTAGTTAACAAATTACACTCAAATATAATTTATTTTTCAGTTAACCTTCATTCATCTATGTGACTATTTAAATCTTAGCTCCAATTCTATCTCTTTAAATGTGGACATCATGTAGACAGTAGCCTTGTAGGCATCTCATTCACCTTTCATTTCTTATCACCAAAAGGTACAATTTACAATTTACTGCATATTGCCCTATTTTGTAGCTGCCTTTACCACATACATTAGTACTTTAAGATAAAAGCACCTTTAATTTGCCGGTAACCTCTACTCCTAGTATTATAACAGTAATAGTATAGTCAAGGTAATATATGTTGAGCAAATGAAAATACAATTCCTAATTTTAAGGGTTTTGGTTCTGCTTTTACCTGTGGTTCTAATAGGTGATGTTGAGTAGTCTATTGATCTTCCAAGTTTTAACAACTGCTCTCTATCAACACAGTGTTTTTAACTAAAGAGAGTCACTAAAAAAAAATGTTCAATGCTTATTTATTTTTGCACATGAGAGAGACAGAATATGAGCGGGGCAGAGAGAGAAGGAGGCACAGAATCTGAAGCAGGCTCCAGACTCTGAGCTCTCACAGAGACCAAGGCAGGGTCCAAACTCATGAACCATGAGTCCATGACCTGAGCCAAAGTCGGACGCTCAACCGACTGAGCCACCCATGTGCCCTTAAAACGGGTCATTTTAATCATAGGACATTTGTTCATGTTAGGCTACTGCCATGGGTATTAAGGCTGAACTTTAATAGGAAAAAGCAGATAGCAAAAGATAATCTGCTTTCTGCCTTCTGCTTTGGGATGCCCTCCTAGGCAAGGTGTTTTGGAAATCATGTAGCAGGCATACCATGTTTCCTAATCTGTTTGCCAGCCATCAACAGTTCTTGTTTTGTCTTTTACTCTCCTTTCACTGTTGTAGGGCACCCAAAAGAAAAGAGGGAAAAGGTAAATGACTAGGAGGAATCCCAAATCTCTTCTTCCCTAGTCTTAGGCTCATCTATTATAGGATCCAGCAAATCTTTACATAAAAACCTTGTTATTGACTGTATGCATGTACTTCATTCATTACTCCTGGACTTTTCTTTTCTTTGTAGTAAAGACCTACAGAAGACAATAATCTACTAAGAAATGGCCCTCTCTTTCCCCTCTCTGTTCCAATTGTAGAAAGTTGCCAGGGCTAAATGTCCATTAACTGATGAATGGATAAAGAAGAGGTGGTTTTATATACAATGGGATACTACATAACAATGAGAAAGAATGAAATCTTACCATTTGCAGCATCAAGGATGGAACTGGAAGGCACTATGCTAAATGAAATAAGTCAGTCAGAGAAAGACAGATACCATATGTTTTCACTCATATGTGGATCTTGAGAAACTTAACAGAAGACTATGGGGGAAATGAAGGGGAAAAAAGTTACAAATAGAGAGAGAGGGAGGCAAACCATAAGAGACTCTTAAATACAGAGAACAAACTGAGGGTTGACTGGGGGTAAGGGAGAAGGGAAAGTGGGTGATGGGCATTGAGGAGGGTACTTGTTGGGATGAGCACTGGGTGTTGTATGAAAGCCAATTTGACAATAAACTATATTGAAAGAAAGAAAGAAAGAAAGAAAGAAAGAAAGAAAGAAAGAAAGAAAGAAAGAAGAAAAGAAAGAAAGAAAGTTGCCAGGTCTCAGAGCTAACAGTTGATGATGCAGACCTGGGTGTTTAGGGTATTCTTAGATACAAAACAAAACAAAATAAAAAGCAAAAACAAAATAAACTGTATTTCTCTATTGTACTTGCTGTATATCAGGCAGTGTGTTAAGCCCCTTAACAAATTATCTCATTTAATCATCTCCACAATTATATGAGAAACTTGTTATCTCCATCTTTCAGATGAAGAAATAGCCTTTAGAGAAGTTGAAAGAAAAAACTTGTCCAAGGTCTTCCTGCTGTGCAAGGATTTGATCACTGTGTATGAGAAAATACTGCCCACACTCTCAACTCATGCCATTTTGCCTCTCTGCGAAAGAGTTCCACATCGGCTTTCCAGATGTTACTTTCCTGAACACATCAATATCAGAAGTACATGAGTATGAGTTGGAGCACAGCAGTCAGAGCTACCTTTATTTATGCCATTGTCATAGAAGTCTTTATGTTCCAGCAAAGAAAACAAAAGACATTCTCAGTTTTCTTCTAAGTGTTTTTCTAAAACGAAAACCGAAAACTCAATGGAAAAAAAAATAAAGCAGCTTTTTGTCACTTTCCTGCCAAAGCTAAATTCCTCAATCAAGGATAACCACTATTTTCTTTTTTCTCTGACAGTCCATTGACACTATTAAAGTCAACACAAAGTATAATAAAATATGACTTCTCTCTATTTCTAGACTAATTTGGGAAGGGCAAAATCAGAGAAGCATAAATTTTTAAAGCTCCCAGTTTTGTTTCTAAATTTAAAAAAAAAAAAAGCCTGCATACTTTATGAGTATCTCAGCTGTATTTAAAAAAAATTATTCCCAAGAATAAAACTTGCTATATTCTGAGTTTAATTTGTCTTATAATAAAGCATAGAATTGTTTCTCATGCCACTCCCAATGCTGCAATTCCTGGTCACTTTAACCTATTCGATTTGTTCTTCTCTTCACTCTCATGGGGAGTAGAATCCTAGCAGGGTTCTCTCTGTCCAAAAATCATATCCTTAAAATCATGCTGCCTCTACAATTTCTGCTGAGCCATCCATATTACCTAATTGTTTCCCCTATTCATTTTCTTTTCTAAATTACCTTCCTTGTTCTGCGCTGTTCTGTTCATCTCCCATTTGGTCAGGATATATTGAGGCCCTACTATATGCCAGGCACAGTGAACAAATTCAAATTCCTACTTGATGAGCTAACAGTCTGTAGGTAAAGACAAATAACTAATTATATGACAGTGTGCGAAGGGGTAGAAAAGATCCTAATTCCATGGCATAAAGTTTATCTGAATCTACAAATCTGCAACATGCACTCCAGGTCTCCTTGCTGGTCATCTCAAACTCATAACTTACATTATTTCCAGCACCAGACGTGTGAGAGGGGCATTTGTAAATAGCCCAGACATTCAGTCATAGTCTACTCTGTCTGCCCACATTTATTTTCCAGAGCTACTCCAGAGAAGTAGATGGCTATCCTAGTGAAAGCAGCATGCCATCCTTTTTTAGACAATCAAAATATTATACAGTTTTACTTTTTTTGGCTAAAAATTTAGTGGGTAACTCCCAATTAAAAACATACAATCATAAGAAATATTTATTTTGAATTGCTTCCATTTCTTTTTCAAAATATCTTCTACTGATATTTCTTTATTAAATTAAATTATTTAAAAAATAATTTTCAAAAAAGGAACACTTAAATAGGCATTCATAATTTTACTACCTTCAGGTAATCACTGTTGATATTTTGGCCTATATGCTTCCAGCATGTTCTTAGACAAATATATGTAAAAGATAATTTAATAGAGAGAGAGTAGAGTCATGCTGTAGGGCTTATAAATTCATATATAATCTGTATACGAACTTAGATAATACATCTTTTTAAGATAATACATCTTGATTGAAGGTGTTAATATTTGTTCAAAGATATTAGTTGCAACATATAAGTTAAAAGAGTATATGTTTTTCAAAAACAGAAGTTTTTAATAGAAAAAATACTCTTTAGTTATATTTTAGGGTGAATTTATGAAAGCACCACTTCCAAATTGTTGCTTAAACTCCTGTGTTCTGGAGAATGCAACAACAAGTAGTTTGTCCCCATGTGGGCCAGTGTGAATGAATGCAGCCCTTCTCCTTTCTCTTTATTTAATCTTTGCACAGTATTCAATACAGTGTCTTGAACCGTCTCATACTGCCTGTTGGATGTTCCATCAGCTTTCTTATCTGACCACAATGAAGATGGAACTCCTCATACTTCCTTCCAAATTCTTGCTTCTTCCTAATTATTAGTAAAGTCATCATTCTTTCTGGGGTAGCCTTTTCCACACAGTGAATTTTAACACTTGAAGGAATTCTGAAGGCAAAGCTTGTGTGTAATGGACAAAAATGGACACAAGGTTGATGATGCATCAATAAAATATATTCATTAGTCCAGCTGTGCAATGATAAATTATGAGTTTATAAGTCTACAGGCAATATTTTTAAAGGCAATAAAATTAATTTAAACAAATATACAAACATATACATCCATGTAAAGAAAACACAAGGAAGGGGTTCATGAGGTGAAGCATATGATTTCTATTCTTGTAACACATGCTGTCCTCATTTAAATCTCCACAAGTTTTAAAAACTAGTATTTGGTAAGTTGGCGAGTTTATTATATTTTGAGGGAACTTCTATGTCACTAAGAGGAAGAAACCAAAGTTGTTACTGATTCACTTAAGTAATACTTTCAAAATACATATATGTAAATAAATAAAATTTCATTAAACACTGTCTTTATATTCAGTGTCTATTCATGATTAAATAATTATTTTGCAATTCTGATGAAGTTGTTACCATATCAGTCTACCCAAGTTTTTGTTGTTGTTGTCATTTTGTTGTTTTAATCCTGGAGTACTTAGAGATCAAACATTTTTTAAATTTTTTTTAACGTTTTATTTATTTATTAGAGAGAGATAGAGACAGCATGAGCAGGGGAGGGTCAGAGAGAGGGAGACACAGATTCAGAAGCAGGTTCCAGGCTCTGAGCTAGCTGTCAGCACAGAGCCCGACACGGGGCTCGAACCCACGAACCGTGAGATCATGACCTGAGCCGAAGTCGGACGCCCAACCAACTGAGCCACCCAGGCGCACCTAGAGATAAAAATTTTTAAATGAACAAAAAAATAAGGAGAGCTCTTAGAAAATGACCAATAAAACCAAAAGACAACCTAATG
The DNA here is from genome assembly GCF_008692635.1 of Crocuta crocuta. Taxonomy (NCBI): domain Eukaryota; kingdom Metazoa; phylum Chordata; class Mammalia; order Carnivora; family Hyaenidae; genus Crocuta; species Crocuta crocuta. The sequence goes on along the minus strand of NW_027529638.1, from coordinate 2,336,656 downwards.
AATGGCAGAAGATATCTGAAAATTATATATCCAATAAAGGGTTAATATTCAAAATATATAATGAATGTAATACTGCTCAAAACAAAACAAAGAATCCAATTAAAAAATAGGTAGAGGACCTGAATAGACATTTTTTCAAAGAAGACATCGAGATGACCAACAGACTCTTGAAAAGATGTTTAATATCACTAATCACGAGGGATATACAAATCAAAACCACAATCAAATATCACCTTACATCATTTAGGAAATGGCTAAAGTGAAAATGAGTAAAATAACAACTATTGGTAAGGATGTAGTGAAAAAGAAANTATCCAACAATGGGTATTTTCCCAAAGAAAATAAAAACACAAATTCATAAAGCTATATGCACCTCTATGTTTATTGCAGTATTACTGATAATTGCCAAGAAAGATGTGGAAGGAATCTAAGCGTCCATTATATATGATGGATAAGGAAGATGTGGTGTGTACACACACACACACACACACACACACACACAGTAATATTATGCAGCCATTAGAAAAAAAAGATGAGATTGTGTCATTTGAGACAACATGGGTGGACCTAGGGGGTATTATGCTAGGTGAAATATCAAGTAGAAAAAGGCAAATGCTGTATAATTCCAGTCATAAGTGAAATCTTTAAAAACTGAATGAACAAAAAGCAAAATCAAACCTATATCTAGAAAACAAAGTGATGGTTGCCAGAGTGCAGGAGGAGGAGTGGGGTTAGGTAAACTAGATGAAGGGAAGAGGGAGATAGCGGCTTCCAAGTATGAAATGAATAAGTCACAGGAATAAAAGGCACAGAATAAGGAATACAGTCAATGATACTATAATTGCAATGTAATGGATCACACTTGTGATGAACTTGGCATAGATAAACTTGCCAAATCATTAAATGGTGTACTTGAAATAATGTAACATTGTGTGTCAAATATACTTTAAAAAATGACTGTCAAAAAACAAAACACAATACAAAACAAAAAAAAGGAGGGCTTAACTGAAATGAGAAGTTTTCTATTATAAGGGTCTTAATAGTTATCATGAGAAAAACCTCAATGGGTCTGTTCCAAAGAAATCTTAACAGTATTGTAAGCCTTCCCTAGAAATGTTAGAGAGATTGTACTTCCAAAATATTTCCAAAGTTGATTCAATTGCTGTCATAATCAAAACAAAAACTGAAATGTCTTAAAAATTAAAATTAAGGCAGATTTTGAAAATCTATGTATTTACAAATAATTATAGGTATACGCCAGGAATACTTGAAGGAAGAAATTGAGAAGAGTTCAAACATTTTCAACTTTAAAAAGTTATCATTTACCCTACTAAAATTGCACAAAGGAGGAAAATATTACTACAAGTTTAAAAATAAAACTTATAAGGTAAACTGGAATTGGAGACAGGTGACAAAGTTACCATGATTTACACATTTTTGTTTTATCCCAAAAGTCTTAAGGATGAATCTAGTGAACAGTCTTCACAGTTTTGTAAGGTGTGGGCCAAGGACCACATGAATCACAATTGCCTGGTAAGACTGTTAAACCTATAAATTCCTAAGTGTAGCTATTTAGGACATAGTTATAATAAAAGCTAAAGTATCAAAATGACGTGCTAATTTGGAGTTCAAATTTCTTTTATTATGACAAATATCGATCAAGATTTTCCGTAGGAAAGTAGTGAGTTGTGCTCAGTTCTAAACTCCAGTAATAAAGGATATGAAGAAATTCAGAAAAGGTCAAAGGAACGATTAAAGGATGGAAAACTAGGTTTCTGCTCTAACCTCAGATGTTAAAGGCAAGGCCATACCTATATTGAATAATTTGTACGAGGTCAAAAGTTCTGTTAATGCTAAAAAAAAGATTCTCCTCTCCCTTCCTCCTCCTCCTGCTCCTCCTCCTTTCTCTCTTTTACTCTTTCTGCCTCTCTCAATTGCAAAATAGTTGTACTCTTCTTTTATCCTTTTTTTTTTTTTAAATTTGCATGGCCATGTGAAATTTTCCCTGGAAAATAAGGAGAGACTTTTGTCCAAGAATGAAGAAAATTATGTCTATTTAATATGCTAGTGCTGTGGTGCCCAAAATAGTCCCAAATACTTCTCCTGCAGGCTGCCCTCCCATAGAGCCTCGTGCTACCATGTGAATCCTTTTCTTAGACTAAGAGGTTTTTGTAGCTGGGAGATTTTCTTCTTGGACATTGGTCAGAAGTGTTACTGTCTGGTGTAGCTCCACAGTATTTCTCAAACTTTAATGTGCATAGAAATCACCTGGGCATCTTGTTAAAGTGCAGACTGAGGTTAGACAGATTGAGTTGGAACCCAAGAATGTGCATTTCTAGCTAGTTCACAGATGAGGCTACTACCACTGGCCCATGGCATGTGCTAATAATCATTAACCTAAGAGCATATGGTTTAATAACAGCTTCTATTAGAGAATAGATCCCTACAAGGTCCAGAATAAGCCTGTAATATTTTATTCCATTAAAGAAAGCTGATAAATATTCTAACTGGAGACAGGAGAATGAACCTGTCCTAAATAGACTGCTGTGAAATTTCTCTGAGGGCTGTAGANCATAGATTATTAATTCATTGATAATACAATTTTCTAGTATTGTCATCATTCAGAGAAATTAGATTCAGGCTGCTAAGTGGAACACTAACAGAATTATAGTAGTCTCCATTACTGTCTTTTTTATCTTTTGAAGTAAAGGTTTTTGGGTTTTTTTTGTTAAACGTAAGACTACCAAAAGAACTTTCTTTTTGTATTTTTATTTGGGGTTTTTCGACCTTAATTTTGCCTTAAATATTCAATAATGTCTATTTCCATTAATGTTAATTTTTGAATAAATTGTTAGGTTTTATAATTAGGATTTTTTTTGATTAAAAATTATGACTTTTATCATAATTTTTGTTTTCTTACTTGTCAAACTGAAGAGAAATGATCACAGTTTTCCAAATGGAACAAGAATATGGATTTTATCTGGCAGTGTTTAACTCAGGCAATACGTGCCAAAGATTATCTATATATCTTCTTAGCTAAAGAAGACTAGTTCTGTTCTCATTCTCTACTGAATAATTAAGCTCAAACACATTCTTCTGACTGAGATAACAACTGAGATGTAACTGACTTCCATGAGAATGAGAATATCAATCTGTACAATTCTTTGCGTTTTTAATAATAAAATGGCTATAGCAATTCACTAGACTATTTAAATCACTATCATATTTAAAATAATAATAGAACTAATTCCACTAATGTTTGTACAATTATGTTCTCCACCCTCAACCCTGTATCGTCTTGTCTTTGTAACTCGAAATTCACGCGTATCAAATGCACCTGGTTATTTGTACTGACAATGCCAAATAAAAGACATATATGCTAAGAGCTTAATCCCTATGTAGGTATTAAAACATGGGGGGGGGGAACCCAACAAATGTGAAAAAACCCTTATCTTGTTTGACGTACTTAGGATTAAGAAAACACAGAATTAGGGGAGCCTGGGTGGCTTAGTCGGTTAAGCGTCCGACTTTCGCTTGGGTCATGATCTCGCGGTTCGTAGGTTCGAGCCCCACGTCGGGCTCTGTGCTGACTGCCAGCTCAGAGCCTGGAGCCTGTTTCAGTCTGTGACTCCCTCTCTCTGTGACCCTCCCCTGCTCACGCTGTCTCTCTCTCTCTCTCTCTCCTAGAAATAAATAAAACATTAAAAAAATTTAAAAAAAAAGAAAACACAGAATTAAAAAAATAGCCTTCTCAAAGTCTTAAACTGGCTAAATCTCTTCTGTATTAATAATCTTTCTTTTCCTATACCAACCTGCTATTCAATAGATACGTAAGATAAACTAAGGTTGCCAGGGAAAGGGCAGATTATACTGTTCATACTGAATTTTTTCCCCAAAAGCAGTAGAGACAAAAAGGAATGATGAAGGAGCATCATATGTATATGATACATATAGAATGAAAATGACCAGAGAGTTTGAAAACACTCAATCAACTTTAGTAGAATAATCCTCTGTTGCTTTCCTCGGTGCTTACAAGAATTTTTAGGTTCTGCAGATTGTCCTGCATCTAGCATCCCTTGAGACATTGGCTAAAAGTAGTTATGGGCTCAGATGAGTCTCCCAGTCAATAATGTTACAGAGGCAGCCTTATTGATTCTTTAGTTCAAGTGCAATCATCTATTTCCTCTAGCCATTTCATTCTTTTCTGCAGTGTAGGTGGAGACCAAGCAAATGCTAGGGAATGAAGCACAGCTTGCAAGGAGTGATTTCAGGTAGACATGAAAAAGAAAAAAAGAACCCAGGAACAGATGGCATCATTAAAATATTGTTGCCAAGTAATTACATAGTGCAAATCTTCAGGAAAGAATAATGGTCAATCCATATTTGTACCAAAGCAAAACAGAAGAGTGGTTTTTATTTTATTTTTAATTGTTTATTTATTTTTGAGAGAGAGCTTGGGGGGACGGGCAGAGAGAGAGGGAGAGAGAAAATCTAAAGCATGCTCCATGAGGTCAGTGTAGAGCTTGACATGAGGCTTGAACTCAAAAACCATGAGATCGTGACCTGAGCTGAAATCAAGAGTAGAATGCTTAATTGACTGAGCCACCCAGGTGTCCCTAGAAGAATAAATTTTTAATGTGACATTTGTAATTAGTCTTGAATGACCAAATGATGTCTAAGTTCAACAGAATAGCACCATTCCTGAGCATCACTTGAAATCTATTTCCTTAAAATGGAAGTGATGCTTAAAAATAATTCTACCTCATAATATCTGAAAATGAAATGATTTCTGCAAAGTATATCACACTCAATACCTAGATCATGTAAATTCAGTTTTTGGTCTAAACTTTTATTGTATTCCCTCAATTTTAAGAAACCATTTCTTGTAAAACATACTGTCAATTAAATAAAAACTTTTCATGAAATATACTATCTTAAATATATGCAGATATGTAAACATATTTCAATTTTCAGAGAAAATTATTCTGATTAAAAGTTTTGTGTTTCTGTTTATCTGTTTTTTAAATAAAATGTAGTAATTGACCAGGACTTACAGTAAAAAAAGAAAGAAAAGTCTTAGAATGAAAGAAATTAGAAATTATTGTTTGACATGTTCAATTCTGTTTTAATATAACATTTCTAGGAAGGTTATTAAAATATATATAAGTGTATCTGTGTTTGTATGTGTGTATATGTGTCAGTGCTTGGATCCTCATCTATATATTAAAAAGTATTAGTTAATATATTAGGTAAGAAAATTTTGCAATATTAAAGAATAAATCTATGTGTCTAATTAGAGAATAAAAAGGAAACTATCTATGATATTGTCAAAGACATATGTATTGAGCTGTCATTCACTACTAACAGTTTTTAAATTGCTCTTATTAAATTCTTTTTTAGTTGAAGTATAATTAATATAGAGTGATATGTTACTTTCAGATATAGAATATAATGATTCAACAATCTTATGCATTACTCAGGGCTCACTCATATTGAATTCATAATTTTAATTCATAGCACACTGTTTTCAAGTCATCTGTTGTTGTCAAATCTGATGATTTAGACCTCTTCATTCAATTTACACAAAACTTAATATTTAATCTAAGACATAAAGTAAGAAATGTATATACTTCATGAGATAAATTGCCCATTTCCCTATATTCTGCCAAGGATGGTTGGGGAAAAAGTATTTGCTTTTCCAAACTGCAGCTTCAGACTGCTATGGTAGATGGTTATACTCATAGATGTAGGAGTTTTTGTTTTTAAAATCATTATTTAGCAAGGGAGTGGAAGTTCAGAATTACAAAAATGCAAATGCAACTTAGCTATGGGAATATCTTTTCCACAATGATAAGATAATGCACTAGGAATTCTGAAAGATTTATAAAAGTCACATGTGCGTCTGGCCCTAATAAATTGATTCAACCTTCTCCTTTCTCTTTCTTCAGCATCTCAGTAAATGAAAAACTATTATGTGACAATGACAGAAGCAAATATAGACTTAGATAATGGTACTGTTGGATGGAGGCTTCATCTGTTTAAAAAAATCCAGATACAGACAGGCACATATCAAGGATAAATCTAAAATGATAAAACTTCTCATGAAGGAGCACTTGCTCCTTTATCTCTATACAAACATGCATTATTCTCTATCTTGCTCTGGGTCCTGCATAATGAATTGCAGCTGAACACAAATTATTTCTCTTCTAGTGGCAGAAAAGCCTACAGGGGAAACATGATTCACAGAAGGTGAACCAAAGGTGAAAAACAAAACAAAAACAAAATTGACATCCTTTGAGGTCATGTTAAGGAAAATACTTGGTGGATGATAAAGGCATGTAATAGAAGGTGATTGTTTTATGTTTATTGTTTGTTTATTTTGAGATAGAGAGAGAGAGAGAGAGAGAGAGAGAGAGAGCGAGTGAACACATGAGCAGGAGAGGGGCAGAGGGAGAGACTTAATCCCAAGCAGGCTCCACACTGTCAGTGCAGAGCCTGATGTGGAGCTTGAACCCACAAACCATGAGATCATGACCTGAGCTGAAATCAAGAGTTAGAGGCTTAACTGACTGAGCCACCCAGGTGTCTCTACCTTATTGTTAACATACAGTGTTCTTTATGGCCAAAGATGATATTAAACGGACAACTGAAGAGACAAATGCATACAATCATCATGGATGTTTATCACTATTACCAATTTCCCAAATAATAAACACTAGTCAGCCACACAACCTCCAAGTTGAAGCACTGTGTTATAGGAAGAAGCCAGGTGATAAAAGATTGCATACAGGACCAGCTTCATGGATGTATGAACTATGTAATCACACATGAAAAGCCACAGTTATAGAGGTCCCATGCTTACTTCAGTGCTCTCCTATTGCCGTCTTGAAATTTAAAAATTTTAAAACTTCAACTTGGGATTCAAACTCTAATGGGACAATAAGTTTGCACCTGAAGAAAGGATATATGTGTAATACATGTATCCATCATTCCTTGTTGTATTACTCACGTATTTATTTGTCCTATACTTTGAGCATGGTACCCTAGTGTACCTGAGGTAGAGAGGAACTTAGTGAGTCTCAAAGTGAGTACAAGGTAAGTGCATTGAATAAGCAAAGGCATAAGCAAAGGCACTGACAGCCCTGAGTGGCTTTTCCATTTGAAGAAGAATTTGCCTCAAATACAGATAGAAATGATTCTAAGAAACTGGAATGACAAAGGAACCAGATCATACCTTCTCTTAATTGTGTTACTTCTGTTAGTCAAACTATTTTTGCTGAAAATTATGACATAGAAACAAAGAGTAAGTAGGATGACCATTCCTTTCCCCTTCATTAATTTTCTTTTTCTTTTCAATGCTTTAACAACCACCGACTGATGTTTCAGATCCATCTATTGAAACCAGAAGTCTCACCCATGTTCTAAGTTCATATATTCAACTACCTACTTGACATCTCCCCTTGCAGCCTCTATGTATTTATTCCTGAAAATTATTAGATTTAAATTGAAATCACTGCCTGAGCACCCTCAGCCTTGTCAAAGTAGCCTTCTGTTTTTTCCCATTTTACTTTATAGCTATATTACTTCCAGTTATCCAACCCAGAGGCTCAGGCTTATTATAAATTCCTCTGCTTCACTTTCCACATCCAATCAAACACCATGTTCTCTTAATACTATGTCCCAAAATCCTTTGAGTCTTCCTCTTTGTCTTTATCCTCCATGATTTATGAGCACATACCATCTGTTTGACATAAATTGTTTTATTTTTACTTTTTTAAAAATATTGAACTAAAATTTTGTACTTCTTAATCCCATTCACCTGATTCACTCATCCCTTTGCCCATTGTTCTTTGCTTTTATTATGTTCTTCCAACTTGTCCCAACACTAGACTGCTTGAGCAACATTTCTAGAAGGCAAATGGATCATATAACTTCCCTGCTAATGAAACATACTAATAATTCCTCATCACTTTCAAAATCCAGTATGATTCATTTTTATTACAAGTGAAGCCTCTGTGTTTTCCTCCATACTTATATCTTGCCTTTCTCCTTTGTGTCATGTTGTCTGGCCATACGAAGCTACTTAAATTTACTAAGTCTAATTATCCCGTCCTTCTCCATTGTTTGCACACACATCTCCAGTATTTTTCCAGCTATCATTTTTCCAGCTGATTCTTATGTCACCTTCCTGGGTTATTAGAATCACTGAATGAATTGCTGGCAAATAGCTCACTTTCACTATCTTATGGGAAGACTTTTTGATAAACTGGCTTAAAGTCTGGGATATTCTGACTTGGTTCAGAATTTATTATAGTGGAATCTGCAGAGTATAATAAAGATGTAGAATCATGCAACTCTCTCCCAAGGAAAGCAGGAGTCAGGACAGATTCATAGAAGGGGATAAGCAGTAGACATTTGCAAGACAGAAAAGAGTGTTGGGGATGATTCTGCTTTCTGTAGAGAAGCAGAATATGAGGGGCGCCTGGGTGGCTCAGTCGGTTAAGCATCCGACTTCAGCTCAGGTCATGATCTCGTGGCCCATGGGTTCGAGCCCTGCATTAGGCTCTGTGCTGACAGCTCAGAGACTGGAGCCTGTTTCATATTCTGTGTCTCCCTCTTCTCTCTGCCCCTCCCCAGCTCGTGCTCTCTCTCTGTCTCAAAAATAAATAAATGTTAAAAAAAAAAAAAAAGAGAGAGAAGCAGAACATGAGAAAACAGGACATGTTAGAAATTTTGTACAGCTCAGAATGGCTGGACCATCCTATGTGTGGCAGGGGGAGTGAAAAAAGGGAAACACTTCAAGAAATTTTAAAAAGTAGAATTGAGAGAATTTAGTGAATAATTGAAAAAAGTAAACAGCAAGATATAGTTGGTGATGAATACGAGATTTTAAGTTTAGTCTAAAAGGTGGATCATAAGGCCAATCACTGAGACCACACAGGTATTGAGAAATGATGAGAAGTGAGGGAGAAGAAATCTTAGGAATATGTAGAAACCCAGGCAAATATGTAGGGTTTAAAGGTGCAGCTGTTTGTGAAATATGGGAAATGTTCAATAGTTTGACAATTTGTAAAAGCAATGCTGGTGTACAACAAACAAGTACCAGTCAGCCTGTAGAGTTTGTATCTTTATTCCTGAGTGTGAATTTGGTTAATGATTCTTTTCCTAAAAACAAACAAACAAACAAACAAACAAACTTGTGCCTTATTAAGACTGAAGGAATAGAATTGTGACTAAAAGTAGGCATGGTTTCCACAGAGGACATTTTTGTAGTGAAAAGTAATTTTTGAATCATTTGTCTATTTACTTAGTCAAAATATGCCAGCTGCCTATTTTATGCCAGATGTCATACAAGATAGCACACACTTATTATGGCACAAAACAGGCTTCCTATCATCAAATAGTTCATAATGTGTTTAGAAAAAAAATCACAAAACTTTAGGTCCAGAAGGGGGGCAAGAATCTCAAATATTTCACATGAAGAGTGAGAAAATTAAAATCAGAGATTTTTAAGGACGTACTAAGGAAAATCACAAGTCTCCTAGATTCTTTCTACTGGGCACCAAGTCAGTGATCCAGTTTCTTTCTAAACTGATAGTGCCATCTTCAACGCATGACCATAGTGCCCATGGAAAGGAGAAGAAACATAATACAGCATGGCCTACAAGGTGCATATGATACTCTACCTACTTCACACTGGCCAGTGTTCAGCTTCATGACCCTTACCTAACTCAAGAAAGGTAGAAACGTATTGTTCTCCCTTCTGCTTAGGAAAAGGAAACAAAACTAGCAAGCATGGAGCTAGGCTCTGTCACTTCTCTGGAAGGAAGGCCAGACCCTCAGCTTTTTAAAAATTAATTATCTTTTTTTTAGCCCCTGTCCCCCGAGTCCTGCAAGCCTATAAAAACCAATGTCCGGATTTACTTGGCTTGTCAAATGCCCTCAAAATACAAGTGAGATTCAGTGCCCTACCTGATTTTGGCCTGGGTGTTTTTGCCAGCTCATGAAAGCATTTATGAAGATATACTCAAAGGTTTATATGCCATGTTTAGTGGTTTGTTTCTGTTTGTTTGTTTGTTTTTAAGTGGAACACCACTCCAGTTACCTAGGACATTGTGTTGTAGGAAACAGGAGGCCAGAATTTTAGACTTACTTTTGTTAATTTTACCTCTAGTTCTTTTGAGTATTTTATCCCAATCTATCTTAATAAATAAGATATTGGTTACCATTCGAAGTATAGTCAATCATCTTCAAGGACTATTTCCCAATTTCATATTTAGTCTCTCCATGTCTTCATGAAAGTCATTGATGACAAATGTTCAGCAGGATGGATTCAGGGCAAAATAACATTATAGAGTAGACAATAATAGCCTTTGTAGCAGAACACAATAATAATAATAATAATAATAATAATAACCTTTGTAGAGCAGAACACTGTGCACTAGCTCCCAGTGTCAGGGGAAGGCTCCAACCACATGGAGGACAGCAAACGTCATCACTGTGACAATCACCAGATAAGTCCAAAACCTTCCTTGCTATGGCATCTGGGTATTGGAGTTACCAAGGAAAACACAGTGAGAGTAAAAGCACTGCAAGGGATACTGCTTTTACTCACATAGAGAAGAGAGAGCAAGATCAGCTTCAATAGTACGTGTCTGAGGGCCAGTGACACACATACTTATTCAGAACACAGAAGAATACACTGGATCTAAAACAGGGAAAGGTATTTCCCCACCAGATGATAAGCTTGGAATAGGCTTTGTTGGTAGGGAAGTGTTACAGTCCCGAGGTCCATTCTTAGGGCCGAGAGGAATCAAAAGACTGCACATGAGATTGATTGTGCCAGTAACCCCTCTCCAGGTAAATGGTAAAAAATATGTTGGTTGCTCTGGTCATGTTTATTTTTTTATCTTCATCAGGGTGTTTGCAACTGTACTTTCAGAGTTCTATTTCACAACTGCCCAACACTCTTGAACCATTTACTCCTTGGCCATAAATCATCTCTTTCTTTCTCCGAAACATCTAAAATATTTTCTAAATTGTAAGTTGCACATCTGATTAGGCCCTCACTATTGTTAATTTTGAAGCAACATTTCATCTACTAGAATAAGTCACACAAAGTGAATTCTCAATCAGCTACTATCAGGGCTCGTGACAAGGGTGTGTTAGTATTGAACACCATTTGGTTATAAACTCAGGCTTCTGAGGCAGGAACAAATAGTTTAGCAAACTTGAAATACACAGTGAGCCCACATGCCAACCAGTATGTATCCACCTGTTCAATTAAGCTATGGTAATTACAAGTATTCTGCCCCTCTCGTTTCTCATAAAATTATATCTCAAGTCTGTTTCATCTCATGCTTTTCTTGGAAAGGCAATTCTGTACTTTTTGTCTTCATCTTTTTAAATCAAGGATAAACAACCACCTTTGCTTATCATCTCCAAATGATTTTTAAAATAAGGGTTTTTTCTGGTTATTTTTCCATTCTAGTTCACAAAGTAAAATATCAAACTTGATGAAAGTCTACTTTAAAAATGTCAAACAAGGAATTAGATGGTCCAAAAGCAAAATGCTTTAGCTTAAAGATACCATCTTAAAGTTTTAGATTGAATTGTGAGGACTTAATTGTCTTGTTATATTGGGTGTATTTTCACTCCAAATCTGTAAGTTGAAACAAAGAGAAGTAAATTGCTTTTTTAAAAGTCCTTTGTGCTATTCCTTCCTTTCACACTTTGGGGATTAGTATTCATCTGTAGATTTCACCAAGTAAAACGAGAACATTCCAAAGTAAATTAAACACCTTGCATCCTATATGAGGTCTGTTTACATTGAAGCTGACTCACATCTATTAAAATCTGATGAGTACTTTATCAAAATTAAATCAAGAGTTTTAGGACTCAAAAGCATACATTTTTATTTTACTGTGCATTGAGGCACATAAAACACACCCATTTAATATGATTATTGGATTAAAATAACATCTTGGGAGATTAAAATTATTCTGTCTCCTGAACTAATATTATCCCCTGGTATTGTTGGTTTTAAAATACAAAGATGGTTTTCACATGTATTTTTTTTAAAGTGAGATATCCCTTCCCTTTTTAAGTGGTAATATTTCATACGACTCAGATTATGAAATTAAATGTTTTTCTATCACACTTGTGCTAAACTTTTGCTCTATTCATAGTTCATAGGTGTAACTATAATATTTTGGGGATACTGTTTAATATAGTTTTTATTATCCTTATCAAGACTTGACTGACTTGATCACAGGATGTCAACATAAAAAAGGCACTGCCCAGTTTCTGCCTTGGTTGCTGGAAAAAAGGTTGAGACCATTGCAGGAGGTGATATCAAAGTTAAGTATTCATATTTCTTTTGAGGTGGAATCCTGAGTCTAAAAGAAGTGGGAAAGGTTTGAAAAGCTGACAGAAACATCTGGATTAGCATGTGGTATTTTCAGATTCTTGAGGAACACTTTCCAGACCTAGTAGACTGTGAATTCAAGACTCTAGGACAAGCTCTCTATCCACCTCTTCTTTATGAAGTAAGGTGATAGTGGTACAGAAGACAGAGATAGAGAAAAGCCTGAAGCAAAGCTTCTGGCCATGTTCTATGGGTGATGTTGACAGTCTGGAAGTTTCTATACATCCTGGAATAGACACCAAGGTTCTGAGAAAGCCAGAGTCCAGTGTTCAAGACAAAGAGAACATCCTTGGCATGGACTTCCCAAATGCAGACAAATGAGCCCAAGCTTCAGAGACTTGCAAGATCAACACCCCACCCCCCGAAATAAATCCATCTGCTTTACGGTCTCTACTTGGACAGCAGCCAGATCTTTGGCACCTTAGCCCTCCCTGACTGCCAGGGAAGTTAAGTAAGGCCAAGCCTTTATGGGTGTCTTTCAAAGGAGTTTGAGGTGGTGGTGATGAGTATTGATAAGGAAAGAGGCTATTTCAACCAGAAACATCTGTAGTGGGAAATTTAAAGTGACATGTATGGATGACCTGTCTTCCTGCTCCCACCTTACATGTTGTGTCTTTGCTAAGATTATATTCATTATATAATTAATGCCTCTGTGTATTTGAGTATAGTGTGAAAAGTTTTGTAACCCTACCAATAGATAATACACATAACATGCAGGTTAAACTTGTTTGAAACCATGGCCAGATACTACATTTCTTTTAAAAAATGTAATCTTACATCATCTTCTTCACTTTCCCACTCAGAACACTCTCCAACAATTGAATATATGCAACTAGTCCTTCCCTGTAAACATCCAAAGAATTAAGCAGCACTTTAACTAACCAGGTAGGCTGTTCAATTTTGGGCAACCCTAGCTCTTAAAAAATATGTTTCTGCTACTGAATTAAAATTTGTTTCTTTGGAAATTTTTCCTATAATCCTAGTTCTGTCCTCTAGCAGTGCAAAATTATCTAATTGATATTTCTCTTAACAGGATTTCAGTATTTGAACACTATTATTATGGCCATAAAAGCTCTTCTCGTATCTAAACATCCAGGTTTTTACTTAGAAGAGACTATTTATATTTTTTCATATCCTAGGTTCCCTTGTGGCCGTTTTGCACTGGGGAAAGAAATGAAGATTTTGAATTTTATACACAATGTTCACCCAAAAGCTTTGCATAAGCACAGCTTATGTGTGTGAAGGGATGTCATATGAGATGGAGTGAGGAGCCACAAGCCAGCGGCATCATTTCATCAGGACTGTATAGAATTGGCAGCCAGGGCATTCCAGGGCACTGAAAAGAACGGTTTTGTCTCACTCTTACTGAGACAATTCAAGGTACTGTTTGCTCAAGCAAAAGAAACAGAAATTTCCTTTGTCATGGGAGTACATGAGGTATACTAGCAGTGTCAAAATTCTTGCAAACAATCTAAGCATGTATAATGCTGTCACATTCATTGCTTTAGTCCACAAATATTTACTGCACATTGACCACATTTAGAGTGTACTCTAGAAATTAGGCAACCAGTGACAGACAAACACAAAAGTCCTTGCCCTGTGGAACATACATTCTGGCACTAAATTGGTATCATATGAAACCTTACTTTTAACTATGGATATTTACAAATGTAACTAGGCCATTTAGGTTCACATTAGGTTGCTGAATATATTTAAAGTAATGCTTCCTGGTACATTTTAAACATCCTCACTTAAAGTCATACTTCAATGAATATACTGAATCTGAATATAATATGCTACAAATGAATGAAGAATTTACTTTCATAAAATATATAAAGGAGACTTAGGTTTTTAAGTTAATTATTATCTGTAAAGCAGTTTCAATCTTTTACTTTCTGCAAGGTCTCTTCTTTTTTCATTATTTTTTTTCTTTTCTATGTATATATGTTAAGTCATTCAAAACAATGATACCGATACACAAGGCATATATTGAGGGCTTACTGTGTGACTGGCATTGTTTTATACACAATTTGTGAAGTTGGTAGAGGTATTATTTCCATATTGCACTGGAGAAAACACATTAGAGAAGTTAACTCACTTGTTCAGAATCACATGGCACACCAGCTGGGTTTTAAACCATGGTCTGTGTGACTTAAGCATCTAGGCACCGAGCAATTACATGCCTCACTTTGTACTCTGCATGATATTCTGCATATCACAGCTTCTATTCCTCCTTACCAACAACACTCAGTCAGACAATATTGTCTGTTGAGGACCTACCATGTGCTAGGAATGATCTAAGCACTAGAAACACCTACAGCAGTGACCCTAACTCATAAAATCACTCTTTAGAGAAATCCAGTTCCTAGGACTTTGTCTTTAGGAAGCTATACTTAATAATTATAACACAATCAAGACTGTAACTTTTTTTTTATGGTTTTTCAGTTGGAAATATACTTGCCTTTGCATTTTTTCAGATCACAAAGAATAGAAATAGCAAAGGGTTAAGAAACTTATTTAATGTCTTATAAAAGAGAACAGAAATAAGATCCTATAGAGAAGACAATAAATCTCCTTTTCTCTTTCCTCCCTGCATCCGGGCCACCTTCCCTTCTGCCCGCTGTTGGTTGCAAAGCCTGGAGCATTCAGCTAATGGCTCACAGCATGAAGCCCACAATCTTAATGTCCTCTTTTCTCTCCCCACAAGTCTTAGCAGCAGCACCTCAAGAAGTGATCAGGACTATGTCTTGCTTTTTCTAGTTTCACGATTTCTGTCTTCCCAGGAGTATTAAATTGCAAAAGGAATTACATTTTCTTTTCCAAATGTCTGACATTAAAAGGATTGCTCTGAGATTGTATTTGATCTGGGTACAAATTTTTCTCATAGAAAGTGTCAAGTATCATGTTGGTAGAAGAGAAAATATTTGATGAGCATAAATTACTCCACAGGTAATCTTTCAGAATGTATATATTCCTTACATCTGAAGAAGGCTTTCTTACACTTTATATAACCATTTTTAGCCATTAGCCATTTTTCTAGCATGGTAGGCATTATGTCTACAACTCACGTTTAGATTGTATTTTCCTGAAAATAAAAAGCATGTTCCTAGCAATACATCTCCATATGGCGGTTATAAATTTCATTTCTTGTCACACNTTTTAGTCCTTCTTTCAAAATTACCAAAAGAAATCTACTTGATTTTCTTATATTTTTTGAAAATCATCTAATTCAATTATATTAAAATGCTAATCTGAAGAAATACGGCATAGACATTCACAGAATACATTTGTATTCAATCTCATTATATTTTCTATGACTCCGCATCCAAGAATTAGTTGCCCTTCTTCAATGTTTTGCTGCATTCCCAACATCCAGAATCATGACTAGCATATAGTGGGTATTCACTAAATATTTTTAATGGAGAATAAATTAGTTAAAAGCCAAATGAAAAAGTATTATTATCCTTACTTCATAGCAATAAAAAACCATGGCAGCTAAGCAAGCTCAACAAAGCATTCTATTTGGAGAGTAAGTCTAAAGAATAATACTTATAAATCTGTAACAAACTTTTCCTGAAACATATAATCTTAGGTATGTGTAGTGGCTCTTTTCTTGATGTTTCTCTCTCAACCTCTCTCTCACTCTGCTTATCACACCTGTGTTAAAGCACACACACACACACACACACACACACACACACTCCACATTCCAAATATCTAGAAAGACTCTTGGGATGCATTACTGTTTGTGCACATGGGCCTACACAATTTGAACAACAACAAAAAAAAACTGTTTTAAGAAGATCACACATGAAAAGATTTCAATCATCAGAGCATCTCCAAGTACCATGCATGCCATTTTTCAAAGACAGGGTTTACATTACAGCTTACAAGATGCTGCTTTCATCATTGTTTCAATTTTTATCAAAATTGAATTGTCTTCACATTATTTCCAAATCCCTTGCTTTAAATTCTATACCTAATGCAAATCCAGATATATTATCAAACAGAGTTAGCTTTCCATGTCACTGTTAGTTTAAACATGACTTTATGAATACAATTAGTTTACAATTGATTACAAGAATATAAATATGCAGTTGGGCTTTTAAGGCATTTCCCTGAAAGAGGGGAGAAATAGAATTAAAATATATACACAGTTCAGGGAGAGAGGGGCAGGGTAGCGGAGAAGTAGGGAGCTCCATACATTGCACTCGCACCCATATCTCGCACGGAAAAGATCTTAAGCCATAGGAATCCTTACAGAACCCAAGAGATTGGAAGAAAAAGGATGCAGAATCCACTGAGAAAGCCTTCTAATGTGAGTGTGAACTGGGAAAGATAAAATCAGGTCAGGATCGGAGACTGCAAGGATGGGTGCAATCCCTCTCTGCAGAGAGTGAGGGGAAAGAGAGAGTCCAAAACTACTCAACACGGTCCCTGTCGCTGGGGAACAAAAAACCCTCCGCTCAGGGCACAGAAGGACCGGGCGCGCCAAATCCCTGTGTGCCAGGTTTCCGTGAGCCAACTCGTCCTGGAGGGGCCACCCGCCGACCACTCCTTTGTGCTCCTGGCTGGCTGGACCCCTAGGGGAGCCGCACATGTACCGGGCCTCTGCACTCCTGGCTTGGCTGGACACTTAGAGGGAAGGTGAAGGGCTTAAAACTGGGAGATTTGTCCACGAGATCGTGTTTCAGTTGACGAGACACGGAGGGACCCAGTTTCCCGTTCTCCAGCAGGCCCAGCGCGGCCCCCAGACAAACCCCCGTCCTTGCTCGCCAACCCACCTGGAGTAGAAGGGAGCAGCAATTCTGGCTCAATCCTCAGGACTAGGCAAGAGGCTTGGAACTGCCCTGAGGGGATCGCCTGCGAGGTTGCGTCTATTTCACAATTTTTATTTCTTGCCTATTTCACAAGGTTGTGGCAATTTCAGTGGGGCACACGGACTGGTATTTGGGAACTAGGTCTGGCCTGGGTTGAAGAGTGCAACCCACTTTGGCTGCGCCCCCGGCACGGGGAGTTTACACACCCAAAAAAGTGAGGTGCAGTGCTTGGTTCAAGAAAAGACTGGAGGGTCACCACTCTCCTCCCCACAACCACCAAGGCAGAACTCCCGCTTGAGGCATTGGATCATACCTCGCCCATCCCTGCTAGAGAGCTGCCCTTCTCCTTTTTTTTTTTTCTGGAACACCGACTGATTAACTCTGGTCACCAGCTTGCTTAAACAGTCACATTTAGTCCATTCTATAGATGTAAATTCTACACCTACCTACATTATCATCTCTTTCTCTCAGGAGTAATCAGACTCTATAGTTTCTCTGGATAATACTAGTATCCTTCTCTCACCTATCCAACCATATTCAACCCTTTAGCTCTTTGAAAAAAGCTTCTTATCCCTTCTGCCTGTTCATTCTATTTCCAATATTGCCTCATCCCCACTCTGTCTTCTCTCTTTCTCTATACTCTTCAACCAGCACTGCATACACCCGGCTATTTAATTGTAGCTGGGAAATCTGGTTATATGCTTTAAACCGTTCTTCGTCCATCGGTTTTCTTCTTTTTTCCTTTTCTTTTCTTCTTTTTGACCTTTTTATGTATTTTTTATTTTATATTATTTGGCTTCCCTCCTCCGTTTTTCTCGTAACTTTTTCGTTTTCCCTCTCAGTTTGCATGTTTGTTGGATTTGTCTGTGCGTTTGTGTGCCTCTGCTCCCTGTGTGTCTNTTTTTTTTTTTTCTGGAACACCGACTGATTAACTCTGGTCACCAGCTTGCTTAAACAGTCACATTTAGTCCATTCTATAGATGTAAATTCTACACCTACCTACATTATCATCTCTTTCTCTCAGGAGTAATCAGACTCTATAGTTTCTCTGGATAATACTAGTATCCTTCTCTCACCTATCCAACCATATTCAACCCTTTAGCTCTTTGAAAAAAGCTTCTTATCCCTTCTGCCTGTTCATTCTATTTCCAATATTGCCTCATCCCCACTCTGTCTTCTCTCTTTCTCTATACTCTTCAACCAGCACTGCATACACCCGGCTATTTAATTGTAGCTGGGAAATCTGGTTATATGCTTTAAACCGTTCTTCGTCCATCGGTTTTCTTCTTTTTTCCTTTTCTTTTCTTCTTTTTGACCTTTTTATGTATTTTTTATTTTATATTATTTGGCTTCCCTCCTCCGTTTTTCTTGTAACTTTTTCGTTTTCCCTCTCAGTTTGCATGTTTGTTGGATTTGTCTGTGCGTTTGTGTGCCTCTGCTCCCAGTGTGTCTGTCTGTTTTTTTCACCAGGGCTACCTCAAGAAACAAGCCAAAGTACATATGGTGGAGAGTCCCAAATATCACTACGAGTAGGGAAAATAAAATAACCAAGGTCTCAACAAGAGACACAAAGAGATACCATTTAAAAAATACTCTCTGAAAGGCTAGGCCCAGGACAGTCAAAGATTCTTTTTGGGTACAGCAGGGCTCACAGGTACAGAGAGCATAACAAGTCTTTAAAAATAGCAAGAGACAGAAAGCTAACTAAAATGACAAAACAAAAGAGCTCTCCCCCAAGAAATTCCAAGAAGAATTGACAGCCAATGAACTGCTCAAAACAGATATAAGCATCATAACTGAACNCGAAATAAGTCAGGCAGAGAAGGACAAATACCATATGTTTGCACGTATAGGAGGATTAGGAGGAACATGACGGAGGAACAAGGGGGAGAAGAATGGGGGGGAATAGTGTGGGAGAGTGAGAAAGGCAAACCATGATAGACTCCTGAATGCTGACAACAAACTAAGGACTGATGGGTGTGGGGGGAGGGGGGATATGCATGGAGCAGGGCACTTGTGGGGATGAGCACTGGGTGTTTATATGGTAACCAACTTGACAATAAACTATTTGTAAAAAAAAAATATATACACACACACACACACACACACACAGTTCAGATCACTTCTGGGGTTGAGTAAATTATCTTTCAAGTGCTTCAATCTACTTTTAAGAAAAAATGACCAAATTTTCAATTGGGTATTTGCTGGTAGTTTCAAGATTATTGCCTATGTATACCTCTTTGTCTATCCTGAGCACTGAGTGAAAAAGTAGGGATGAGGGGAGTAAAAATAAACTGTAGTTACATATATACATTGCATTAGGTCATCACTTCAGAGAGAAGACCATACTGGAGAGAGTGTATGTGTGGAGAGCTGTTAGCCTAGGAACTCAGTGCAGATTTAATGTGTGAAAATCCTGTGATTAATCATTCAGAGTTCGAGTACTACAATCTCTATATGTTCTTTCTTCTTTTTAAAAATTTATTTCTTTCCTCCACTCCTACTACATTCATTTATTAATAAGAAATAATAATTAGGGGTGCCTGGATGGCTCAGTCAGTTAAGCATCTGACTCTTGGTTTTAGCTCAGGTTCTGAATTCACCATTCTTGAGTTTGAGACGGATTTGGGTTCTGTGCTGACAGTGAGGAACCTGTTTGGGATTCTCTCTCTCTCTTTCCCTCTCTGTGTTCCTCCCTTGCTCTCTCTCTCTCAAAAATAAAGAAAAATATAATTATTATTTAAAACCTAATAGTTGCTAGAAACTAAATGCTAGAAACACAGTAGCAAGAAGTAAGGAAAAATTCCTTTTTAACAGTTTTTTTTTTATTATAGTGGTTGAAGGAAAAATAATTAAAAAATAACAAAAATATATGCTGCAACATGTGGTGAGTACTACAGGGTGTGGCTGATCAGGGATGGGTCTCACTGAGGCCACAACATTTGAAATCAGGATGGCAAGAAGCAATGACCTTTGTGGAGATCACAACAAAAAAGTATCCTGGGAAGAGGAGACAAACATTGCAATATCTGTAAGTGAGAAACAAGATTGGTGTGTTCACTGAACACAAATGTAGTCAGTTAATGTAAAGTCAGGACAGAATCTGATATTTTTGTTTTGGCCTACAGTTCAGATTTTAAGGCTTATCCTCCAAGTTCTCATTTCCCCCTGATACTTTGTCTTTGCCCTCGTCACTGGAACCAGATGATTAATGATGCTTTTCATGGGTACTCTAGCAAATACATCATTTTAGACTTTTATTGGGCACCAGCACAGAGAGGATGCCATTTCAGTCTCTGGTATTTTGATGAAGACATATTGTTATTTATTTTAAGTAACAGAAACCATTTATTTTTTAAATATGAAAACTATGAAGAAATCCTGCTTTGACCTGATTTGGTGTTTATCTTCCGCTTTGTCATTTGCAGGTTGCTTCTGGGCTTTGCGTGACTTGGAACTGCCTCTGACTCATTACAGGAATGAAATGACAAGTGCTAGTTCCCACACAGGAAACTTCCTGCTAGAAGTCACAGGTTACATACACCTGGCTCTCCTGAATTACAGTGCATCTCTTCCATCTGTTTTTTAGGTTCAAAGGTTTTCATGGACAGTATAACTCTTCCTCACTCCCGTCCCCCCTCCCCACCCCATGTGACAATGTCTTTCTTTTCTGTAGGTATGTTTTCTACTCTTTGCGAAACAGGAATGAAAGGGAATGAAAAGTCAGAAAGGCCTGGAATGAGGACTGGGCCTTGTACTTTTCAATGTGGTGATCATGGGCAATTTATTTACGCTCTTTTAGCTTCAGTTTTCTCATTAAAGGTAAAGATATCTGAGACATAATGAGTTTCTGTACGTAAAGAATCTAGCAGATTGCCAAGCACCAGAATTACACATAGTTTGAATTACCTCGTTTTCATCATCTTCATGTTTATCGATAATTAGAGTACTTTTTCCTTAGAGCAGCGGTTCTCAAAGTGTGGTCCCTGGACCAGCAGTGAGAATCTCCTGGCAATGAAAATCCTCTGGCATTACTGACCCAGAAACTCTGGGGTGGTGTCAAGGAATCCATGTTTTGCCAAACTTTTCTGGTGATTCAGTCACATGCTTATGTTGTATTAAAGGAAATATATTACATTATTATGTGTGTCTCTAGTTGTTCATAACTAAATTCCTCAAATGCGCTACACTGTGTACCTCAAACATTTGTAATGTTCTAAAAATACTTCCTAGACAATTATTTTAAACAAAATTACTCATGTTTGGAACATAGTCCATATGCGATGAGAATAAAAGGTAGACAAACAAAAGGTATTCCCATACTCCCCTCAGAGACAGCTAGTTGTACTCAGTTGTTATTCTGAAGTCTCTTAGAGCAGAAAAAGGAGGCATAATTGCTCCTAGAAAGTTTTAAACTGGCTTCAAGACTTATAAAAATGAAAACTTGGCCATAAAATATAATAGTATAACTTAATGATATATATACTGTTTATTAAATTCATAAGTTAGATATATCACTTTAAAGTGTGATACAATAATATTATACCAAATTGTCATCTTTATCAAAATTCAAATCAGTAAACTAGAATTTACCCACACATGAAACATGGTAGAAATTGTTTTTCTATTTTTACACTTCCACTTAATATACATAGTTTATGTCCTTGATTCCATGCTTTTGTTACCAGGATGCTAACATAAGCTGCATCACAGATCACATTTAATCCAGAACTATCACTAGAATATTTTAATTTTTATGCAAACTCGGGTATATTTATGAAATAATCAACAAGGATGTGGCAATTAAGAGTAAAATCTGCAGTTGTAACTGCAGAAATAAATTCATCTAAGTATCTTGTCCTTATGTCCTATTCTAAACCAGTGGTTTTAACATATTTTTATCAGGAGATTTTTTTTCTCTATGTAATCTCATAAAGAATAAAAAACAATATAAGATTGATTCAACCAGTATTAGCATAAACTTATTTCACTTACAGTTCAAATGCATATCTGTTCTTACTTTAAATATAATCAAAGGGAATTAGATTTCCTTGGATAAAAATGAAAAAGTTGAAATTGAATACCACACTGTGAGACACAATTCTCAATGGGTTGCTTGCATTTTTGCATAACTTATGAACAAGGTACTGACTGTCCTTTTGTTGCAAAGTATCTTTGCAAGAATATTTGTATGGCAAACAACCCTGGGAGACAGAGGTGATATCTGCCTCCAGAGGGAAGGGAAGAATTGTTTACTATCAATATAATAAACATATTACTCACCTCTGGGGTGAAGAGCATGTTTTCTTACATCCTATTATAAAGGTTTAGGTTCCCTGAGTGTGGGTCCCTCAGCTGTGATGCAAACATACTGTGTGTGCACTGTATAGAACCATCTGGGCCCTCCACATTGCGCTGTGTGGACGGGGACCTGGGGCAGGGGCGCAGCATGAAGAAAAACTACAAACACTGATGTGGAAAGAATGTGGAAAAAGGTCTGTTTCAGGAAACTTTCATTTGGCTTTCCAATTATTATTATTATTTTTAAAATTTATTTTGAGAGAGAAAAGACAGAGAGAGTGCAAGCGGGGGGTGGGGGGGAAGAGAAAGAGGGAAGACTCAAGCAGACTCTGCGCTGTCAGTGCATATCCCATGTGGGGCTCCAACTCAAGAAACTGTGGCATCATGACCTGAGCTGAAATCAAGAGTTGAACACAACAGACTGAGCCACCTAGGTGCCCGTTAGCTTTCCAATACTACCTCTACCTTCTTCCGTCTAGCTTTCTGACCTGGCAGATTATGTGGACCATGTGAATGGCTCTTAAGCCTCTGACTTCTAGGAGATTCAGCCAAAAAGGAGGCCTGGTATTGGATCTGAGCAAGGAAGAAGAATATATCCAGTGTATCTATTCTCCTGCCTCCTTGCTTGCAAGTTGCTATGCTCTACAATCACTGGACTCTAATCAGGCTTGTCTACATAACCCTCTTTACTTCCAACTTCAGGTAATCAGTCTCTCCCCTTACCACTTTAGGTCTGTGATTGTAGTGATTGTAGTATCTTTCACTGTGTTATTAGCTCTGATTATTGCATTATTTGTGTATTACCCATATTCAGCCTCAACTTTCACAAAGAGACCCACTGTAATATACCCTTCTTGAGATACTTGAATAATTTGAGTGTGAAATCTCTTCCTTGTTGGAACCCTAATTTACAAAACCTCAAATCTTTTTTTTTTAATTTTTAATGTTTTTTATTTACTTCTGAGAGAGAGAGACAGCGTGAGCAGGGGAGGGTCAGAGAGAGAGAGAGACACACAGAATCTGATACAGCCTCCAGGCTCTGATCTGGCTATCAGCACAGAGCCCGACGTGGGGCTCAAACCCACGAACCGTGAGGTCATGACCTAAGCTGACGTCGAGGCTTAACCAACTGAGCCACCTAGGTGCCCCTACACAACTCAAACCTTGAAGGATAAATAGGAGAGCAAAGAATTTCTCAGGGATATATAAGAAGTACTGAGCAAATGTGAAACAATAGCAGGGGATAAAGGTAGAAAGGATTTGTATTCATCTATAAGGAGACTATCCTTAAGATAATAAAAAAAAACTATTAGAAGATTATGTATAAAGTTGTGATATAATCCTTGTACTTTATTTTATTTACTTTTATTAAAAAAGTTTTATGTTTATTTACTTATTTTGAGAAAGAGACAAAGACAGGAGAGAGAATCCTAAGCAGGCTCTGCAGTGTCAGCACAGAACCCGACACAGGTGAACCATGAGATCATGACCTGAGCAAAAATCAAGTCAGTCACTTAACTTACTGAGCTACCAGGCACCCCCAATCCTTGCATTTTAGGAAGATTACTTGGATGTCACTTAGGAAAGAGTTTTGGTAGGAAATGAGAACAGGTAGCAAGCTGAAGTAATAAGCCAGACAAGACAACCTGAAGGTTATCAGATTCCTTAACAAGGGTGGTGACAATGGAAAGATGGAGAGAAAGAGATGCGGGAAAACAGGGAGGTCATATGCGATGTGAGAAAGGTAGATAACTCTCACTTGTCTGGATTTAGTAACTCAGTGGATAGAGGTGTATATTTTTTTTACTTTTATTTTTTATTTTTGAGAGAGAGAGCAACAGAGTGTGAGTGGGGTAGAGGCAGAGAGAGAGAGGGAGACAAACTGAGGAAGGCTCTAGGCTCTGAACTGTCAGCACAGAGTCAAATGCGGGGCTCCAACTCATGGACTGTGAGATTATGACCTGAGCCAAAGTCAGGCGCAACTGACTGAGCCACCCAGGTGCCCTAAAGTTATAATTAACTGGGAGATAGTTAGAATAGCATCTGAAGTGAAGAGACATGAGTTAATTTGAAAACAGAGTAGGATTTTGGTTAGGATATGAGAGGCAAATTAATGTGTTAAATATTTTGGCTGGGTTTACTATAATGCAGCCATATAAAGATTTGAAGGGGGAATAGTGGCTCATTTAGAAGCAATAAACTTATGTAATAGAGCATGAAAGGCTTTGTATATCAATAAGAATTTAGAGAAGAGCAAATAAGAAAGAATCTAAGATGTATAAAACTTTGTCCATGGAAGTTCAAGCACATCATAATCAGAGAGAACCTTGACTA
Organism: Crocuta crocuta; assembly: GCF_008692635.1. NCBI lineage: Eukaryota > Metazoa > Chordata > Mammalia > Carnivora > Hyaenidae > Crocuta > Crocuta crocuta. The sequence continues at coordinate 2,311,774 of NW_027529638.1, read as the reverse complement.
GGTTCACTCGGGATGTTCTTAAAGGTCCCGAAACCCTAATTCACCTAGTGTTTGTAACACTGTATACTAAGAGTTCAACAACATCAAAAACAAGTATGGCTTAACCATATTTTAAATCATGGTTAATAATAGTTACAAGTAAAAATAGGGAAAAGAACAAGATTAACACATCCTGAGTTTTATGAGATATCAGAGATGGTTTTAAGTGTTTTACATAGATTTAATTCCTTAATCCTAGTAACAATTAATATCAACTCCATTTTTTTTTTTTCAGTGGGGAAATCAAGGCTCACACAGGATCAAGGTCACACAGAAAATGCATATAGAACTCAAGAAGTCAGACTATAGAGCCATGAATTGCATAGGGTCTAACTCCGTGGTGAAGTGTTGTTAATAGTAAAAAGAAACTCCATAGGATAGTATACTTATTGGGTTACAAAAGCATATCATTTCCTTGGAAAGAAATTCCCTATTATTTTGTTTCATTATAGCATTTAGGGATATCAAAATATTTTGTTGCCATGTTTAGTTTTGTTTTGATGCATTAGAAAANAAGAAATTCCCTATTATTTTGTTTCATTATAGCATTTAGGGATATCAAATATTTTGTTGCCATGTTTAGTTTTGTTTTGATGCATTAGAAGGTAAATTAAGTGAAAGGATACAGTCCTCTTTCTTTTTTACTACCCTAGTATCTGCAGTGATAATAGTGGTGTCAGACACAAACCAGGAGTGTGTGTGTGTGTGTGTGTGTGTGTGTGTGTGTGTGCATGCGCACACGCGCGGGCAGACAATATATATACATTCAGTCAGATATGAAATGGCTGTTCATTCATTTATAGCCATGTGATTTTTGTGGTAGTGACATGACCTCTCTTGGCTTATTCTTCCTTAAAAGGGGATACTATAATAACCACCCTTCTTGATTTCCTTTCATTCCTTCGGATGAAGTCTTTCCAGCAAATCTTCATGGCCACTACTGTTATTTTGTTTCCAATTTTAAGTTCACCCTACCTAATCCTCAAATTAGTCAATGATAAGTACATGATTGTTTTTCATAAACTCTTACATCTACCCATAACCTTGCATGTGTCAATGATGATGTAAATGTGGTTCAAAAATAAAGCTCAAATATCTTTAGATGCTAAAGTATACTTTAGAAGCTACTTTGCCTTTAAGAAGAAATTATTGTTAAACTTTACAGTCAGGACCAAAAAGCCCAACTTCATGTGGATTACAAAATGGGTGCATAGTTTCAGAAACCATACTTCTTTTCCTAATTATATTAAATTTGTCTTTTAATTTCTAAAATGCTACTCTTGAGGCAGATAAATATAAAATGCAGTAACTCTTCAGTGGTCCCACATGTTTGGGTTTCATAAGAAAATGTTATTAAATATACTTAAAACATTCCCATGATACTTTCTGTCTCATAGAGATTAAGTTCATTTGTTTCAAGTGGAATGTATTTCATTCTCATAGTTGCTACACAAACCAGAGCATGATACCTAAATGGCATGTCTCACCGGCATCTCACACCATATCCCAGCCTCAACTGTGCATCCATCTACTATCTGTTTTTGTCAAAAAAAAAAAAAAAACCTTTGTATTCTGTTTACTTGATTTACTATATACATTGGACATTATTTGTCACTTGCATGAAATTGGCAGAGGAGATTTTTGGGTTCCTTCTGGGCCTAAAGGGCAGGGTGCCTGTGGTATATTTGTGTCACCGCAAAGCAGCAATAGTATAAATTGTCAGTTTGCTTAATGTAAAATGAAAATTTCTCAAGGGCAAAGCATCATTCTACATAGTAATCATCATAATGCCTATAAAAATTCTAAAATAATTCAAAGGCTTACTTTATTTTATGTTTAGTCCTTTATTTTTTCTTCCAAGCCTTCAAGGGACAAATAAACTCTGGATAGAGCTTTGCTCTAACCATCTGCCTAAGATCAACTGCAAAATGTTGCTTACCCACTGAAATTTAAGAAGGTTAAACGTGACTTTGTTAAATATCAACTCGCTCAATTGGTAACATTTATAAGCTAAAATTGCAGTGTTTAGAATTTGAAAAACTAAAATAGTTTCCAAGATTTTATTTATTTTAATGTTTATTACGAGAGAGAGAGAGAGAGTGAGCGAGCAGGGGAGGGACAGAGAAAGAGGGAGACAGAATACAAAGTAGGATCCAGACTCTGGGTGGTCAGCAGAGCCTGACACTGGGCTCAAACCCACAAATCATGAGACCGTGATCTGAGCCAAAGTCAGATGCTTAATTGACTGAGCCAGCCAGGTTCCCCATTTCCAAAGTTTTAACAAATTACACATTTTATTTTCTCTACATACACTTACATTTTTATATTAATTTTTGTCTGTGTCATAATCAACAACCACCAATGGAAGAGGCCATACTGTCCTTTATTTATCAACATATTAAAACAATAAAGGTTTAATATTTGTGGTGATGTGATAAAAGAAGCTACTTTGCCTTAAGATTCATAGAGCATTCTATACCCTGAAAATCACTATGATGTTTTGCTCGGTTGAAGGGACCATCTTACAATTTAATGAAGTTCTATTCACTTACTATTATATTTTGTTATAGAACAAATAATATATCTTTAAAGAGGTAAATTTGCCTCAACAACAGACTATTCTATATTCTCTCCTTTGGAATTCCATTTTCTTGCATTTATAATGGGTATATAACTTTTATGGACAGTCTCTTCAAATTATTTATTCTAGGATGTGTAAGATAATAAAGATATTGCAAAAAGTATTTATACCATATGTTAAGATTTTTAATGTTTTTTTCTTTTTGGCTAAAAGCTTTAAATTTTAAGACTAAATGACATGAATAGGCTGGTATAATATTTTGATCCCATTGAGCTTCAGGATTGGCATGACATTAACTAAATTGTGAGCCTCCCCCTTTCCCTCCTCTCTCTTTTTTGGATGAATGTCTCTCAGAAATTTTGACTAGATTTTCAGTCAAAGGATAATATGCAACTAGTGGAAAAGCCACTGTTTTACTGTTATGGCAGGAACTCCTTTATGAACAGACAAAGACTAGCCTTCATAGGGGAATAATGGAGATATTTGGAATGGTTAACACGGCAGAATATAGCAGTTAGAAGCACAGACTGTTGAAGGCAGGCCGCCTGGGTTACAGTCCACAGCGTGACCTTGCAGAAGCTATATATCTTCTTGTCCGTTTACTTCTGCCGTCTATAAAGTGGGAATAATGATAAGATCTGTTCTATACAAGTGTTACAATGCTTAGAACAATTTGTAATTGGTTAGAATAGTGGCATACAGTTTGCTTTGTATATTAGCTCAATTTTTACAAAATGGAAAAATGACTGAAATTTTAACCTAGCCAATAGTTTATAAAAAGCACTGTCATAGATGTATTGTCATTTGACTCCCATATAACAAATGTTTTGTTGTTGTCGTTGACTAGATAGTCATATAAAAACCAAAAGCAAGTACGACTTCTGTGTTAAACTCACATTCTAAAAATGATCAGATAACTACCATTGATTTACCACTGAAATCAAAACAAAACAAAACATTTTCCTGACACTATTATACAAAACCAGGGCTAGAGCTTAGTTTATTTTCAAGCTCAGATGGTATCTTTCAAAGTAAATGCTCCAGTCAAACAAACAATAGCAACATCTGCTCATATTGATGAAAACTTTAGGACCAGTTGAGAGCCTTTATTAATTTTCAATTGGAAAGCAGATCATACAGTAGAAGAAAAACAGAGTCATAACATGCATTTGCATATTAATAAGACATTTCAAAATCCTCATTTAGAAAAGATAATATTAAAAAGGTAAAAAATTATCTTGTATAGCAATCAAATGACATACACTGATGCCTTCTCAATCATTTCTTAATCTTGGCCACCAACAACTGAAAATAACGAATCAACAAAAATAAGTAGTACTCAATGGACAACTCACATTCAGCTGCTCTCTAATGAGTATTTTCAAAACAGAACAGCTTTGTAATAGAAATATCAGAAAATGTCAGAGCTGATTGCAAATAGGCAGCACACACCTCACAGGAGGCTGACCCCTATTGTTCCTATTGTTCAGGAATATTAAAAGCAGTTGTTTTAAGACTTCACTGAACGTTTTTGCTAACGCGTTGTCGAATCAAATCTATCTGCCCATCATTATCTAACTAGGTCAAGTAAGTACAAAAAGATAATCATTTAAAATTGATGCAAACCACCTAAATACCTTCCTGGCTTATTAAAGTAAATACATCATTTGAGTGTATGATTGCACAGCAAATTCCCATTCTAGCTATTATTTTTTTCCTATCATAACAATAAAAAAAAGCCTAATTAGCTTTTATTTTCGGAGAGAGAGAACACGGTGAAACTCTGTAAAGGGTAATTTAATAGACAAGTTTCAATATGCCAAACAGCGAGGGGCAACGGGACATGCATTTGTCTTTATTTTAAAGCAGAGCAATAACATGGTACTGCCTCTTATAGCCAGTGGGTAGAATTTGTGAAGAAGCTTCTGCTGTCCAACTTCCATCATTTTGTTCCACAAAAAGGATAGTCCTAATTGGATATTATCATCCTAAGCCACTCCAGGTTGCTAAAAATATCAAATTTTAATTTTTATTGAAATGGCTTTAGTTCTGTAGTTTTGAGTATCAGTATAAAGGTAATAAAATGTTCACTGTGCTCTTAACATTGAGCATAACATTACTATGAAGACACCACATGAATTCAATAGAAATCCAAAGAGAAAAACATCAAATATGATTTTAGCTAGCAGAAAGTTTTCTGAAAAGGGCCTTCAGGGAGTGATAATTGTTACCTTACTAAACTCACTGTCTTCCAAGGTCAGGCCATTAGCACTGTAGACTTACAGAAAACTATGCCCCATTCATTCCATCACCAAGGTTCACAGTGTGATAGAAAGCCCTCATGCAAATTTATTAATCTCCAGTGAGATTCCTATCTCTTTCACTTATACTGGAATATAACTTTTTTTTCTTTTCTTTTTTTTTTTTTNCTTACAGTTTTTTTTTTTTTTTTTTAATTTTTTTTTTTTTTTAATTTATTTCTGAGAGAGAGAGAGAGGCAGAGAGACAGAGACAGCATGAGCAGGGGAGGGTCAGAGAGAGAGGGAGACAGAATCTGAAACAGGCTCTAGGCTCTGAGCTAGCTGTTAGCACAGGGACTGATACGGGGCTCGAACCCACGAACCGTGAGATCATGACCTGAGCCGAAGTCGGATGCTTAATCCACTGAGCCACTCAGGCACCCCTATATCCTTTTTTCAAATTGAGGTATAATTGGCATATGGTGTTGTATTGACTTATTTTCTAAACAATTTGTTCACCTAACTGACTATTCTTCCTCTTAAGTAGACTGATTTGGAAGCCAAAGAAAATCAGAAGATTGCTTGGAGAACCCAAAGCAGAATGAGAGAGTTCGATGACCTACATTTTCAAAAGCTGCAGCCTAAGAAGTCCTTATGTGTATATATCTCCACCAAAACCCATGGCCTTTCCAATGACTTATGGACTGGAAGGCGCTTTTGCATTGGAAAGTGACTGGCCGGGAGATGCACTAGGTAGGAGGCTAATGCATTACTCCTGCACTAGATACTAATTTAAAATGTTATCTTACTCACCTTAAAATAAAGATTGCACATTCTTCTTCAGTTGTTACATGAAGTATACAGATTACCTTTCTATTTATCTAAACTTTCTTTAACCTTTAGTTTGAAAAACTCCCACTACCATTACAGGAGATCAAGAACTAAACTGAAATAAAGACTTTGACATTATATTTCTACAGGTAAGCTTTTGCGTGGCTTTTTCTTTATTTAAAGGGAAATGGTCTCAAAGGCTTTCTTCACCTGTATATAAACTTTGTACTGGTAATCAAGGTAAATAGGTTACAATTGATACTTGTATCTAGGTCATTGAAATACACACACACACACACACACACACACTAAACAACAGTCCGAAGTCAGCAGTCATGTGCTAATTACCACATATATGCCTATATTTCAAAAACAGTCTTAATATATAATGAAGTACATGCAAAAGGAATATATGACATCATTTAAGCATGCTAAAAATGCACTTAGACATCAATGCATCTTACCATGAGATTTTGAAGTCGTTACAGAAGATAGAATCCATTTAAATCTTCATCTCAATTTATAACAATAGTGAGATAATTAAAGGGCATAGTATATTTTTCCCAAAGTGCACTCTCCAAATATTTAGCTCAAATTTGATCTTGAGCAATTTATTTAATGGAGTTTTTATTTGTTACACAGCACATTATGGGCCTCATCTTTCCTCCTTAAAAAGTGAGATGCTAATGAATTAAATCAAATCAAAGGTAATCAAAGGTAAAAGTGGACATTATGAAGCACAGCACAAAGCTGTACAATTTCTTAAACTCAAAATAAAGCTCAAAAACATTTCTAAGAAGCAATGTTACCAAAATGATTGAAAAGGCACTTGGGGAAAAAACAAACCCATTCATCATGAATAAAAAGATATCAGATCAAGTCACATAGCAAACAGTGCTATTTTATTCTTTTCAAAGTAGCTTCAAACAAGATAATAAAGCTCCAAACAGTGAGGAGGATAATGTGAATACATGAGAATGATAAAGAGTCAGAGAGAGAGAGAGAGAGAGGAGTGAGGGAGACAGAGACAGAGAGACAGAGCACGAATGTGCCAGAGCAAGCGATGGGAATGGTTGGTTGGAGATTTGCCTCCTCCACAAGAAATGCAGATCCCCCAATGTCTCAACCTGAACACGTGAAGAGCAAAACTGTCTGCTTAACTGAGAAGTGAACCATGCGATAGGAAGAGTTTGTTACCATTCGACTAATAGGTGCCTCAACGTGAGCACTCCCAATTGAGCACTTTTAAAACATAAGCTTTCAACTCATTTAAATATGCTAGAAGTTGAGCACCAGTTGAGCATTTTCACAGCACGCCGAGTCCTGATTGAGCTATTTCGAAGCACATCAAGCACTTTTCTGTGAATTCTTCGCCAAATTTCCATACCCCCAACCCTCCCTCTGCCTACACAGCTGCTAATCAAGAGGTGCCTTCCCGGTATTGAAAGTCCTTTGCCAATTAGAATTTCGTTTCAGCCTTTCATCTTTCATGTTTTAAGAGAATTAAGAAATAATAATAATTAGTGAATATATGTCAGGTTGAAGTTCATTCTTCGAAAGAGATATCAGTTAAGCCAATTTAATCCCTCAAGGGCTCACATTAAATTTTGGATATTCGTGTTCATGCTGAGAGCTGTGAGTCTGTGCCCAAACTTAGCCGTGGGCACCATAAAGGATTTTCAATGGTTTATTTCTCCAGGTGCATAAAACCAGCCAGGACATGAAGGAATCTGAGAGTGGTTCAATTCCCTAGTTCTTCACGATTGTGTCAAAATTCTCATCTGGGCAGGCTCTCATAAATAAAACAGAAAACATTTTCATGATAAGTGAGCTGATCATTTCTTTTTTCTGCTTTACTTGTTGCAAAGTAAAGTTTTCAAATAAAATAAAGGAAACAATTAAACACTTAATTGAGCTAATTGAGTGACAAAGATCAGTCACATGTAGTATTATGTCAAATACTGATGAGAATATGAAATTTATCATAATCTCTGACCTCAAAGAGGTTACCATTTAATTAAGAGAAATAGCACAACATCCTATCTATATTTTGTGTGTTTTTTAAAAATATATTTTTCTTTACTTCTAGGAGAGAGAGAGACAGCGTGAGCAGGGGAGGGTCAGAGAGAGAGGGAGATACAGACTCTGAAATAGGCTCCAGGCTCTGAGCTGGCAGTCAGCACAGAGCCCGACGCGGGCCTCGAACTCACGAACCACGAGATCATGACCTAAGCGAAAGTCGGACGCTTAACCGACTAAGCCACCCAGGCACCCCTTATCTATATTTTGATATGGTAAATTCTCTCCTAAAATTTAACCTTCTACTCTAATTTACACTTTCCTTAGGCCTTATATTTATTTATTTTCTTAAGTTTATTTATTTATTTTGAGAAAGAGAAAGAGAGAACATGAGCAGGGGAGGAGAGAGAGAGAAAGAGAGAGAAAGAATCCCAAACAGGTTCTACGCTTTGCCCTGAGCCCAACACTGGGCTGGATCTCATGACCATGAGATTATGACCTGAGCCAAAATCAAGAATGGGATACTTAACTGACTGAGCCAGTTATTTATTAAACTATATTTTCCTATTTTGCATAGAGTTGGAAGGGGAAAAGGCTGCAATTAGGTAAGAAGGAACATGTTTGGTATATCCTGGTATATATAACATAGTTCTTATTAAATCAGTTATAGGATGTCTAAAACTCTCAAAATCAAGTAGTTAGAATTATGAATCTTTGGGGAAATTTTCATCTCTAAAATTTACAGTTTATTTGGAGCTGCCTATTACAACATATTAGGTTGCATATATTGGAGGATTTAAAGTTGAATAAATGAAGACTCTGACCCCGTGAAGCTTAGAGTCTAACAAAGGATAACAATAATAATGAGAATAGTATTCGATTTAAAAGATCCAAAATTCACAAAGATATGTGTCCATTAAACAATGCTAGAAAAACAACCTGAATTAGTCTGCAGGGTAATTTAAAGTGCCATTTTTGTTTGTTTGTTTCTCTATTTTTGTTTCCCCTGTTATTATTGGAATTCTCTTTTAGAGTAAATACAAAGTGATTATTGTATTCAGAGTGTGTTGGCATTTGAAGGAGCAGCTTTGTTTTGTGCCACAGCCCAGCATGGTTTAGATCCAGCCATCTCAGCTATTCATTTTATGTGTGAGAGGCTGCCTGGCAAGGTGGGATCACAGTGGTCTGTTTGCTTAAGCTGGTTAGTCATGAGGGAATATACCTGGACTTCTGAGGAATGAGAGCTACATGCCCTGGTTAGATCCACTCATTCTCTGGGTGGATATGGTCCAAACTTCAACTTCACTGGACATTGTATGAAATGGAACAACCTAAATTTGGTATTTCTAATCTTTGGGTCTAATTGGAGGCATTACCACACATCCTGCTATGGTCTATGAGTGCCTAACAGCATAGAGAAAGGAACTGCAATGCAAAAATAGATAAAATAAATACCAGATCACCAGAAATTTTCTGTCAAGCTAAAGGAACAGAATACAGTACTACTACTTTTTTTATTATATCTGAGAGAGAGAGAGAACATGAGTGGGGGAGGATCAGAGAGAGAGGAAGACACAGAATCTGAAGCAGGCTCCAGGCACAGAGCCAGACACGGGGCTCGAACCCATGAACCATAAGACCATGACCTGAGCTGAAGTCAGTTGCCCAACCAACTGAGCCACCCCGGCACCCCTATACTACTACTTTTGACTGAAATGAGGACTCAGTGCCTGGGGAATAAGGTTTAGTGTTGGGACACCAGGACTACTAATGGGCTGGAGGAGACATCTTGCTCTGATCAGGAGGCTCCGGAGAATGATATTGGTAACAGCCTCCCGTGATTGTGATTAGTGAATTTCCCTGGTAGTGGCACATGTGTCCATCTTACAGTTTAAACAACTAGGTCATCCAACATAGCAATACTGATATAAGAACCCTGGTGGAAAGGTAAAAGAAAATGGCAAGTTTTGAAAGACACTAGAGATCCTGCAATATCAGTTTAGAAAAGAAACATTCATTGTTCTAACACTTTAGTTAATAGAGATTGCCAGAAAATAACTCTTTTATTATTATTATTATTATTATTTCCAACAACTAATGTGTCTCAGACTAGTGGGCCAAGAAATATCTGTTATAGTTTGAAATGCAATTAGGCAGCTGTGTTAGTTGTATTATTGTTACTTATGCTGAAAAGTTATAAATACTGTTAGGCAACACTTGTTATCAAATTTCTATACTCTCCTAATGGTAGTTATTCCGAGATTCAGACAAAGGTTTCTTTGATATAAATTGAAGTTGTAGAGCAATACTGGTCAACAGAACTTTCCATGAGGATGGAAACATTCTATTCATGCTCTTTCCAGTGTTATCTGGGTGCTTAATAGAAATACAAAATCTAAGGCTCATACTTACAGAGTCAGAAATTGCATTTTAACAAATTCCCCAAATTAGTAACACACTGAAGCTTCAGAAGCAGTAGGGTGAACATTACAATAAGTCACTTGAGGCAGTTTTTAAACACATGGGCAGCCTGATTCTTCTGTAGTTGTTGGTTGGCTAGTCCCCCTCCTTGGGTAAACCATTCTTTTTTACTTCATTTTTTCTGCCTCTGCATCGCGTCTACTAAACGCTTACAGGAGACAAATTAGTATCCATTGATTCTACTATACACATATTCTGTCCAGATGCAATTGAGCCCTTCCTCGTTACCTTCAAATTCTCCATATTTTAATCCTTTCTTATTTATTCAGCTTCTTTCCCATTCAAATATGACCTATTAATAAAATTGATCCTACTTTTATCAGTAATTCTATATTGATTTTTTCCTATATCTTGTATCTTCAATTTCTCCCTTCCCTCCTGATCTCCCTTACTTCCATGAAATAGTCTTGGAAAAAATCTTCCTTGAACTAGGTTTCTTCCTAAGGTACAGTACCATTTGACCATCCCGTTTACTGCTAAACTTGAAAAAGCTGCTGATTCTTAACTCTGCTTATTTTCTAACAACCACTTCATTATTCATTTCCTTACAACCTTTCCCCCACACACTATTTTAATAAGAATAATTTTTCATTTCTTTTAAAGATTTTTAAATGTTTATTCATTTTTGAGAGAGAGGGAGAGAGAGAGAGAGAGAGAGAGCAGTGGAGGGGCAGAGAGACACACACACACACAGAATCCAATGAGAGAGAGAGAGAGAGAGAGAGAGAGAGAGAGAGAGAGACAGAATCCAATGTAGACTCCAGGCTCTGAACTCTCAGTACAAAGCCAATGCAGGGCTTGAACTCATGAACCACGGGATCATGACTTGAGCTGACGTCAGGGCTTAACCAACTGAGCCACACAAGGTGCCCAAGGAATATTTTTTCAAAGGTCACCAATGATCTGGCTAACACTGCTTTTCCTTGGCACAGGCGGATTCTGTTCATTCATTTCCAGCAATCTGATGCATGTCTCAAGCTAGATATTCCAAAATAACATCAAATTGTTTACTAAAACTACATTGATCATATTACCTCAAAATCTGTTTACCTTCTTTTGTTCCTGATTTCAAAACATTAACTTCCTTTGGGTACCTGGGTGGCTCAGTCACTTAAGTGTCTGACTTCGGCTCTGGTCATGATCTCACAGCTGGCCTCGTGAGTTCCAGCCTGCATCAGGCTCTGCATCAGGCTCTGTGCTGACAGCTCAGAGCTGGAGCCTGCTTCTGATTCTGCATTTCTGTCTCTCTCTGCCCCCCACCCACCCCCTCTGCTTTGCATTCTGTCTCTCTGTCTCTCTCAAAAATAAATAATATTAAAAACCCCAAAAACAACAACAACCAAAACCATTAACTTCTTAGAGACCCAGACTTGAAATATAGGATCAACCTCTGTTGCCCACATCTCAACTTCATTTCACATACCCAATCAGTCCCGAGTCTATTAACTCCAGCATCATTTTTATTTTCTTCTTTATCTGACTTACAACTCTGAACACGGTTAAATTTTTACTGAGTATGGACATTACTCTATACATTGTATTTATATTACCAAATATAGTCTTCAAAAACAAAACAAAACAAAAAACCCTCTGTGATCTAGAGCTACTCCGTTTTATAGATGAGGAAAATCAAGCTGAATGATTTTAAGTGGCTTGGCCAGGGCTACACAGCCAGTTGGCAAAAGCTGACTCCAAATTCCATGTTAATGCTGTCATTGTAGGTCTGACATTCAATGGTTTTCACCTACCCACTTGGTACCACCTTATCTCCTAACTTTGCATCCTATATTCTATACTTTAGATAGCCTGTGTCCCCTGTTCCAACTTGCGAATTGTGAACTTCCATCTCAGCATCTTTATTCATGCTTCATTTCATTTATGGAAAAATGCCCTTCTGCCATATTACTTTACATCTAAATCCTAAATATAAGTTTCAAATATTGACTTAAATGTTGTCTCATCAAGTTGTATACATATTTAAAGTGATTAGTATTTGAAATTAATGGACCTACATGTTCATATAATTTTAGTGTTGGTTGACACATATAAATTTAATCTGTTAATCCTCATGTGCTTAGAATCCTCGTATTCTGTTAAAAATAGGGTTTGCTGGAAAAATCAAATGGACCTTCTTAATATTCTAGGTTCTACCTAAACAGTTTATTTCACTCCTATTTATCTATATTACAGTGAGAAAAAGTATAAATAGAATTGTAACCTAGGGGTACCAGCTAACATTTCAAAAATGTTTCATGGGGTAGCTGTACTTTAAAAACTAGTCTTCTACAAATCTAAAATATTGATTTTGTCAGAAGCATTTAAGGAATTGATTAAGTTCTGAGAAACTGACTCATACTAACCTAGGCTGGCAAATAGATTTAGACTCCTGTGTTAACTAAGATCCATTTGCTATCACTGCCTAGAGGAGCAGGGCAGAGTGTAATAATCTCTGTTTCAGTCTGGAAATGGATTATAATGCTACTTGTAGCATGTATTTGTCATTTATGTACTAAGCAGATTTACTAGAAACTGGTATATTAATTAAATTGTTAATTTATTAGTTTGGAGCAAATATCTCTCTAGTGCTTAAATACAGGGGCTCACCATTCTCCTAGCTTCAAAAGGTGATGTTGAAAATGGGAGAAGCAAGGAGGTACATAATTTTGAAAACTATTTCACTTAGACCAGGTTAAGAGCTGATAAATTGTGCCTAGCATAAGACAAACAAAACAAACACAAACAAAAAAAGCTTTTATATCTTGGCATGTCCTTGCTTTCCAGGTCTGATATATTTATTCTCTAGACTGTAATAGACAAGCATTGCTGAATTCTAATCTTCGAATTTATCATTAGGTCTATTCAATAATCCCTTTGTTTTTGTTTGTTTGTTTTTCCATAGAACTTTGTGGCAGGAACTTCATTCAAATTCTAGAGTTCCTTTGATAAGACTATAGCATGTGATGGTAAGAATTTCTTTCTTTCTTTTTTTTTAAAGATTTATTTATTATTGAGACAGAGGAGAACACACGTGAGGAAGGGGCAGAAAGAGAGAAGGACTGAAGATTGGAATTATCTTCAGAAGACCAACACAGGGCTCAAACTCAGGCACCATGAGATCATCATCTGAGCTAAAGTTAGCTCAACCGACTGAGCCACGCAGGTGTCCCAAGAATTTCCTGAAGTAGTCTAGATTTCTTAGTTGTCCCACAACAAATAAATATTTGGTTTACTTTTAGATATGGGCAATCTCATATATTATTTGCAAACTTTATGTGATCAAGTTTTAGAGAGAACTTTGGTTTATTTTCTTTCTCTGTGAGTTAAAGGGAGTAACTTAACTGTTTTATTATAATTTTATAATAATAAAATAATATTTTATTTTCCTGTGGTTTCATTATTTTGTACATTTTATGTTTACAACATTTTCCTTATTAGTCTGTATATCCCTTGGGAGCTAGAATCATATATCATTCATAATTTTATTCCTAGCATCACTTTACACATTGCCTTACACAGAATAACTTTAAACATATTGTCTGAATAAATGAATAATGGATTAAAGAAGAACTTTAATTGCCTTGTTTTAAAGATTGAAGCAATTTTGATTTTATAGTTCAATTAAGAGTATAACCCTCACTAATGTTCAGGCGTTTTTTTATTTCATTTTGTTTCAATAAATAGAATAGAATGAAATGTTGAACCCATCTGAAAACCTAACAGAAAAAGAAAAGTACCAGATATGATGTTGCAAAGGCAAAAATTGTTAAATGACTTTTAGATTGTTAGAGAAAGTTAGTAGTAAACTGTTCACCAATATCTGTATCCCAAATCAGCTCACAGGAGACAGGTGAGTTGGATCTGTCTTATTATGAGATTGAACTTAGTGGAACCTAATTCCCTGCTGAGTTCCCTTCTTCAGGGGAACCTTCTGAGAGTGAAACAGAGCTCCAACCAGAAAAGCAAAGCCCGATGCTCTTTCAGGCCCCATTAACAGAAGCAAGAACTGTCATATATGAGTTTAGTCAAGTGGAAAGTAAAACAAACTCGAGATTTTCTCATTAAAAGGAAAAAAAAATCTTAAACTGTGAGGTGACTGGTAACAGAGCTGCCTTTCAAGTTCAATACAATACTGAGCTAAAGCAAAAACTCAGTTTGGAGAGCAGTTCAATAATAGTTGATAAATGTGATACAAGAAAAATAAAGTCAGGAATGAAGTGATGTCTATCGGAAGCTTTATTTGTTTTACTCAAGTTAAGTTAAAACTTCTTTTTTCCCCCTTTAAAATCCCATGCCATTGTAAAAACCATATCTATATGAATCAGTTGAATTTTTGAGTGATTGGCCATTAGTTGCTACTTGATGACCCATGACTTTTGGGCCCTTGGAAAAAGGTAAAAGTTTCATTATAAAATCCAGCATGATTAACTTTTGGGATCATGGGAGCATAGAAAGATTCTTATTCCAATGAAATCACCAATATAGTCTCTTAGTCTCTCCTAAAATCATGGGCTTCATCTTAAAGAGAAAAAAAAAATATGGAAATATACAAGATGCTGTACAGGAATAATTGCACTATGACTTTCAAGTATCCAATTTTATTCACTGGTGATAGGAACTTCTAACATTCTTTTCAACTGAAGGGGTTTGGGATAGGTTCCTTTAAAATATGCTACTTTGGTATGAATATTATTTTGATGTAAAATCAATCTAAATCCAGCAGAGTCAGGGAAAGCTCTTTACTCCCACCCCCCAACCACTGCCTAAAGGATTTAGATAGAGGACCCGCTCCAGGAGTGAGCTATCACCACAGATAACTACATTATAAAATGTATATAGGCAGGGAAGAGCCCAACAAAGGCCTATTGCATAGAAGTCCTCTGTGTCCTATTGTTTCTGAATAGTCCAGTAAACATTTGCTTACCAAAAATTTACTCTTCCTATGAATTGCACTTCTTTCTCTTGAAGTCTCAGATCCCTACCCTCTTCTCCTTAGTTCAGGATGACATATTACTTCACTTTGCCTGACTGTCTTTGGAATTTCATGTTTGTGTGGATTCCCTGTATGTTAAAAATTAAATTTGGTTTCTTCTATTAATCTGTCTCATGTCAATTTGATTCTTAGTCCAGCTAGAAGGACCTTGAAGTGCACAGGAAGTTCTTCCTCCCCAACATAAAAAAAAGAAAATGACTTGAATGGGCACTCCATAAACAAATAGATTTAAAAAGCCAATAAATATACAAAAAAAAAAATCCATCAGGATAATATAAATTAAAACCAAAATCTAAATCTAATGCATTTCCATAAGGATAAATAAAATGAAGAAGGCAGATAAAAAGTGTGGGTAAGAAAGTGGAAAATTGAAATACTCCTACTTGCTACTAATAGAAATCCAAATTGCTATAAACAATTTGGAAAACTGTCTATATCAGCTGGCTTTAATAAATTGCATACCTTATGTATGTCTCTTGAGCTAGAAATTCTATTCCTAAGTGAACGCACAACAAAAATACATGCATAAAAACCACTATTTGTAATAAGCAAAACTAGAAAAAAATCATCAACATAAGTTATATTAACTGTGGCATATTTATACAATGAAATACTTTGAAGCAATCAGAATGAATGGATTTTGCCTACATATTTCAACATATCTCATAAATGTAATGTTGAACAACAGAATACAGACAAAACAATCTATAAAGCATGATGATATTCATACATAGTTTAAAATCAATCATGACTAGTTTACTATGTTCAAAGTAAGGATAATGGTGACCTTCAACAGGGTTATAACTGAGTGGTGTATAGAAAGGGAACCTGTTTCTGTTTCTTGACCTGGAGACTGGTTGCATGGAAATTTGTTGAGTTACACACTTATGTGCACTACTCTTGTGTATGTTAAATTTCAATACAAAGTTTACTTTAAAAATGCACAACAGCCTTCTATGAACACAGTAGTATTAGAGAGACTTTCATGCAATGGATACATTTTGGTGAAAATTGATTTAAGTTCCTTTTTCAAATATTATTACTAGTGGCATCTTAAAAAAAAACCTGCATTGCATAATGTCTTCAAATAATTTCCTTTTTGTTGAAACACTGAGTTATTTAAACAACTATTAAAAAACTATCACAGTAATTTGAATATTCAGAATACCCTTTTAATGACTGAGAACTTTGCAATATCCATTGAGAAAGATATCTTCATTGTTTCCTAAACCCTACTAAAGGCTTATTTCTGGCAAGCTGCTTATATATTTGAAGTAAGTAACTTTGCTTCTACATTGTTTGACAAGATCAGAGTTCTCTGGGATATAGTACAGTGAAATGAAAACTATTTCATAAAGTAAGTTTAAGGAATAAGAGATAAAACACTTCTCTTATTGCAAAACAAAAGGATTTCATGTAACAGCAGGGTTCTTTTTTTGAAATCTTGAAAAACTGCACAGAGGAAATGATGTTCATTACCATATAAGTAATAAAACTTACTGTTTTCAAAGAATTGACTTTCTTATCAAACCTGAAAACTAACAGCCATGACCAAAATTTTCTAATTTATACAGGGTTGTTGTATACTTTCTAGAAAGGCTACAAGTTGTGTAGTTTCCAATGCAAATCTATCCTATATTTAAAAAAATTGTTTTTCAAAATATCATCCTAATCCATATTTAAATCAAACCATGTAAGCACTCTTGTTTCCCCATATTAATTTCAAGGACACTAGCAGGTACATTGTGGTAACAATTTTCTGCCAGTGTCACAGCAGGTTGATTTACTCAGCTGCACATAACAGCAGTGTTTTTCTTAAAGCTTTGAAACTCTTGAATGAGAGGTGGAGCACTAACTGTAGACATGTAATATATTAAATTTCTAAGACTTCAAAGGGAGCATAATTAACTCAGTGCCACATAATTGCTCCAGAGACAGAAAAAAGATACAAACAGAATTGATATGCCCATTTTTCCCTTTAGCAATTAAAAGACAATGCTAAGTGAGCAATTTCTTTTTTAAAACCCATTCTTTTGACTTTTCACTTAAAATTTTCTTTGACTATTTCAACAACTTTCTATGCCCACTTAGAATGTATAGGAAGTGATAAAGGTAAGAGTTCTGCTATCTCCCCTCCTTGGCTAGAATTTCTCCTCTCCCTCTCTCCCGTGTTTACTGAACCAGTCTCTGCCCTCATCATAACCTTTACTTCCTCTAGCTCTCCTTTTATCCCAGTCCATCAGTGTCTTTCTAGCTTCATTTGCCTTTCTATCCATCATACAATCCTTGGTAAGTTATTTCTACAAATACTTCTCTTAGAATCTGACAATCTATACCCTTTGACCTGAAGAGATCTTTGCTGTTTTCAAACTGTGAATGTCCCTTACCATCCACAATCAGCACTAGCTGTGAAGGTGTTAAACACTGCTGGAGGAAGTTAGAGATGAATATTGATTGGTTCTAGAGAGGCCTTTAGTTTATTTCAACTGTAAATTTGGAATTTGGACAAAATGTTGCATGTTGTACTTACCAAATCTAAAATATCATGATTCAAGATATTATATCCTAAAAATTTTAACAATGGTTCGTAAAGTACCTTATGTTTAGTTTTAACCTCCAAAATATGAAAGAACATTCTGGAATTTGCAACTCAAAAAGGTTAAAGGGATCACACCCTAACCCCCAATAAAATATAAGAGGTTGAATAGGTATATAAACCAATAACCATCAGGAAAAAGGGAAAAGGCCATCAGAAAATTGTTGTTTTTTTTTAATGTTTGTTTATTATTTATTGTTTCTTGTTTTTATTTGTTTATTTATTTTTGAACTAGAGAAAGCATGAGCAGGGAAGGGACAGAGAGGGAGACAGAGGATCTGAAGCAGGCTCTTTGCTAACAGGAGAGAACCCAATGAGAGGCTCAGACTCATCAACTGGTAGGTCATGACCTGAGCCGAAGTCAGATGTTTAACTGACTGAGCCACCCAGATGCCCCAGAAAAGTGTTTTTAAATAAGTTACTGAAAAAAGAAAAGCAGACAAAGTAGTGATATCTGACGAAATGTGATCGAGCAGGCCAAAGATGAGTTATTGCAGTAAGGCACAGCAGCAGAGAGCCCTCCCTGCTGCTGAGCCCTAGAAATTTTGATAGTTGACAAATGTCAAGCCAAATGGAGGGCAGGAGTGAGATGATAGCTGAAAGTATAAGAACAGAGTCAATTCTTGTCATTACCAGCAGTTATGCGCTATAAATTTCCTGAGAACACGGAATTAATAAATGCTGAATCACAGCTCCTAGGGGAAATACAAGATTTGGTTCCTACAAGCCTCTGGTTTTAATTATGTTTCTATCTAAAGATATTTTATTGACTATGTATTGTATATATGATTATTGTATGTGGTATATATATCCTAGTCCATTTGGGCTTCTATAACAAAACATCACAGGTTGGGTAGCTTATGAAAAGCCAAAATTTATGTCTCACAGTTCTGCCAACTGGTAATTCAGGCAGGTGTCAGCATGGGGGCACCATGCAGAAGAGGGTCCTCTTTTGATTGCAGACTTC
The DNA here is from genome assembly GCF_008692635.1 of Crocuta crocuta. NCBI lineage: Eukaryota > Metazoa > Chordata > Mammalia > Carnivora > Hyaenidae > Crocuta > Crocuta crocuta. Next base: position 2,293,030 of record NW_027529638.1, on the reverse strand, counting down.
TCATATTTTTACATGGTAGAAGGGGCTAGAGAGTTCTGCAGGGTTTTTTTTTTTTTTTTTTTATTTCTGAGAGATAGAGAGAGAGACAACATGAGCAGGGGAGGGTCAGAGAGAGAGAGACACAGAATCTGAAACAGGCTCCAGGCTCTGAGCTAGCTGTCAGCACAGAGCCCGATGCAGGGCTCCAACCCACGAACCGTGAGATCATGACCTGAGCCAAAGTCAGACGCCTAACCGACTGAGCCACCCAGGTGCCCCTCTGCAGGGTTCTATTTAGCATTTAGAACAACACTGGTCCTATTTATGAGGACGTAATCCTCAGGAATTAAGCTGTTCACAAAGACCCCACCTCCTGAAACCATCATGATGGGCAAAGGATTGCAACAAATGAGATTGGGCAGGGCAACACAAACTTCCAAACAATAGCATGCTGATCCATTAACATTGAACTCATGACCAAGGTACTCATGCCTGAATGAACCCTACTGAATAGGTATTTTTTAATAAGACACATCTCAGTAAAAGCAGAACTTCAAGCACTANCCATTCGTCCGTTGATGGACACTTAGGCTCTTTCCATGTTTTAGCTATTGTTGAGAGTGCTGCTATGAACATTGGGGTACATGTGTGGAGGCCATTTTAAACAGTGAAATCAGCAACAAATGGCATGGAAAATGCAAAAAAAAAAAAAGAAGAGAAGAAAAAGACACTAAATAAACTGCAAAAAGGACATTCATTTACAGTATGAGAGCTGGGCAGGAAAGCAGAGCACAGCTTTGTTCAACCTTAGCTGGGAATCTGGGCTGCCAGGCAACAAATTTTTCACAGCTCTGCACATTTCTGTGAATGACTTGTGAAAACATCCCTAGTATTTCAGATTACACATAAATTTTATTGAGTAGGAAAATTTGGAAATTTGCAAAAGTATTAGTGAATAAAGAGGACTGACTCAAGTTAAATGCATGCTGATTTTCACAATGGCCTTCTCACATAGTCTCATGAAAAATGACATTTATATGTATACACACACACACACACAGACACACATAATTCTTTTCTAAAAAATACAAGTATGGGGTACCTTGGTGGTTCAGTTGGTTAAGAATCCAACTCTAGATTCCAGCTCAAGTCATGATCTCAAGGTTTGTGAGTTCAAGCCCCACATAGGGGTCCACTCTGGTAGTGTGGAACCTGCTTGGGATTCTTTTCTCTCTCTCCTTCTCTCTCAAAGTAAATAAACTTTAAAAACAACCAAGTAGACCATCATGGCTAAATTGGGGAAATTAATGCTGGCATTATTATACTAAAAAAAGACCACACATAAACATACATATAAAATCTAATATCATTTCCAGCAAAATGGCAGTGTTCCATTTTTTCAGTCTAAATGGAAGCTTGCAGTGGATAAGCCAAAAGGTCTCTTCGTATGTACAACTTTCAATCAATTTATTGATTAATTCCTAAATATTAATGTCAAATAATGATCATAAAACATTTTAAAACAACTGCAGTATGAGGTAAGGAAAAAAATACCTTAGAAAAGACAGAGATAATATGAGAAAATAAGAAAACATTTCCTTATAAATTCTAAAGAGTCACCTTTGAGATGTCAAAGATACTTTGCATGTTAAAAGGAAAAAAATAAAAAGCCTTAGCAAGCACAGAGTGAAAGGGGTGGTAAAAGAAACCCACTTAGACAAGTAATTGTGAAATTTGAAAACATTAAAAATAAAGTTCTCAAAAGTTTCAAAGCACAAATAACAAGAAACCTTCAAACAAATGAGGATCTAATATACATTGGATTTCTTTTCAGTTGACTGAAGGGCAGAGTACAATATTAATGCTATTGAAGATCGGAGGTAAATTATTTTTGAACTAGAGGTTTATAATTAGCCACCTTATTCATGAATATGAAGTTAGAACAAATATATTTTCATAAATAGAATGATAAATTCTAACTTCCACATACCCTTCTTTCAGTAGTTATTTGAGGATATTCTCTAGCAATATAAGAAACTAAGACACTAGAAGGCATGAAATCCAAGAATTTGTAGATCTGACCCAGATAAGTGGGTGCTGGAGGAAGTCCCAGAAACTGCATAGGAAAGAAAGGGCTCTGGGAGGGAAGACCTTACACAGAAAATGAGGATTTTGGAGATGTGTCTCAGACAGGAGTTTAGATTTTACATAGCCAAAAAATATATAATTAGGGAGAAAAATCTAAGAAAGTAGTAACTCTAATGAAACACCTGAGAAAAAACCCTCAACAAATCATATCTTAATACTTCATTGTGCAGTGAAAATTATTCATAGTATTACAAGTATAAGCACATATATAGATTTCCATCCTATAGAATTAACTTTTAGCCAAGCCATGAAAAATTTATTTATGGTCATAGAGGAGAATATATAGGCTCCTAACACAATATAAAAGTAAAGTAATAGGCAGGCAGAAGACTGCAAGAGCCATGAAGTGACCATCAGGGGAACCATGCTTTCTCCAAAGCAGAAAAGCCGGAGTAAGGTGAGAAGAAGTTGTGAATATTGGTGAAGTCAATGAAGTAAGTCTTCACTTATAATATCAAAAATGAAACAGATAGATGATAAAATAATAAGTCAGCTCAAATACTCACTAGAGTAAGTAAAAATGGGGAAAAAACCTCACAGTGACTCCATCTATTAATGAAATATTATATAACCATTAAAAATTATAAAGAACACTTCATAGATCTCAATGGAATGAGCTCTTAGATGTTACTAAGTAACAACAATTCAGGCACATATGTAATATGTCACTATCTGTGTAATAAAAAATGAAAAGGTATATGTATGATGTATAAACTACATGTATATGTATATACTTGGAACATAAGACATGTATTTTTTTTTTCCTTTGAGAAGATAACTGGTGTTTGAGAAATAGTGGTAGAAGGTTATCCTTCTAAAACTTTTAAATCTTGAGTCATGTGAATGTGTAGAGTATTCCAAAAACAAATAAAAATGAAATTTTAAAAATTAAAATAATTCATTCTGAAAATAATTACTGGAGATAGAAAAAGGTAGACCAAGGGATTCTTGCTTTTTTTATTACAAAATCTCCACTTATATTTGATTTTTAAAACTCTGTCCGTTAATCACACAGACACGCAGACACATGCACACACACTGAATTGCTAATTGCCTATCATTGTCTGCCTAATAAATTCTTAATAATTTTGCACAATTCTGGTAAAGCAAATTATCTGTGAAATTTTTCCTGCCGAATGCTAGCTCCCTGCAGAGTTTCTCAGTTCTACCAAAGGGACCATTTACTCCTCACTATTATAACATTTGTCTTTCATATTTTATTATTTAGTTATAAGCCTGCCTCCTCCACTAGATCAAGTGGTCCTCTAAATCAAGAACTATTTTTGTATCTCCAGACCTTTGATGTGGCATGCCTTCTGAATTCCATGCTGCTTGCCTTTTGAATTAATTGTTTCTAGTACTAAAGAGCCCGTCTATTTCCTAAGTGGGGAAAGGCTCCTGGAACCCGTGGGAGAGCAGAAGCAAGCTGATTGGTTTTTGAAAAGAGTCAAGTGAAAATAGAACCCACTCTAGAGGTCAAAGCTAGTATAGCTAGCTTAGGATGGGAAAGGTGGGTGGGTTAACATTCTGCCTGCCATTGAGGGTAGAGAATAAACTTGGTACAGTTTGGAGACGTAAATCCAGTGATTGTGAAAGACAGGTGAGTGGGGGGAGGGAGGAATGGTGTCTGGGCAAAGAAAGGATGAGAAGTCTCAGGAAAATCACAAAAATATATATTCTATATGTTTGGGAACAAAGATGGAAACATTAGATTATTACAAGTATCAAAGTTCAGAGTCAAGGATGGGGGCTGTGGTCAGAATACAAGCAAAGATCATTATTTGGCAAAAGCTCTGATCTTCTTGTCTCTCTTCTTAGCCCGTTACCTCTAACTGCTGAGTAAATATATATGAACTGTAACCTGACACTTGCGGACCTTTGCCATCTGATTGCAATCCATGTTTCACATAGTGTGTCACTTCTCTTTTTCATGTATCCTACTTTGAATCTATACAAAACTACTTGCTGTATTCTGAGTATACAATCAAGGACTGTGTCTTTGCACATCTTCATATTCTTTTCAGCTCACCAAGTAATTTTTGAGCATCTGCTGTGATCAGGAATGTGCTACATGCTAGAAAAAATGATCTAGAACTTAGCATGTCTTAAGTACCTACTAGGCGCCACCCTTTAACCTCCCTTAAGGCATAATACAGGATGTTTCATTATGTTACAAATTGTTTAGGTTGAAACCAGGATAGTATTCTCATTTTATTGATGACAAAATGGAGGTTCAGAAATGTTGAGCAATTTGCCAACCCCACATGACTAGAAGAAACTGGCTGAGATGGACTTGTATTTGTCTGTTGAATAACACACTTCTTTCGTGAATTCCAACTCATGTTAATAAGTCCAATTTAAATGTGCCTTCTTAACAAGCCTTCTCTGATCTCCACAACCCGCAACCAAATATGACCATATATGCTTCAGCCTCATTTATTATGATTTTAAGATTCCAATTTAAGTTATATATCTTTGTGACTTTGCCTTAATTTTTCTAGCAGATTTTGTGAATCTTGACAGAAAAAAACAACTCCTGTAAAATTGGAAATATTCTTTCTATTGCAGACAAATCTCATTGTTCAGTGAGACTCTGAGTAATTTGATAGATTAGAAAAGGTCAATGTTCTACATTTGTCCTTAACTGCATAACAAAGTTCTCTATTAAAATGTTAAAAATGGCATTATTGATAGTTTTTCAAAAGTTTTATTCTTCTTAGTGATTTATATTCTGCTTCAGTTCCTTGACACCAATTATATTATAGAGTGTCAAAGAATTTCTAACACATTCCTAATTTGGAGGCCTTATAACAGTACTTTGAGAGCTAAAGAAAGCTTACCAGAGAAGTGAGGAAAAAAGTATTAGTCAAATAAAGTCACCAAAATTAAAAACACTAATAATAAAACCCATGTGAAAGTATGTAATGTCATGACAAGTTCTAGCATTATAATACTAAAAATGTGAAGTAAAATAACAATAATCCTGACAGGGCAATAACAATCAGTTTAGAACATAAAGGTGTTATACCAATTGTTAAAAAGTCTTAATTGTATTTTTACAAAGTGTTGGAGCTTCTAGGTAAATGAATAGACACAATTAAGATTTTGAAAATGCAACATCATGCAATGTACACTGGTCATGACTTTGTAGAGTTTCAGACAGGTTTACAGAGTACACAGAAGTTCACAGAAGTAAACTTGCTCTATATTTTTTAAAATTAATCATGTTCAGGCAATAATAGCCTGGTTGAAGTATATCTTTCTTTGAGTTAAAATTCTGACTTGCAAAAATTAAAGGATTGGTTAGAGACTTTAGAACGTGTTAAAGTAATTCAGGGTGAACAACAGTTTTGAACTCCCATGAGATATCTTAAAACCGTCTTGGCTGTGTGCTTAAATATATAAATACAAATATTCTCAGCAATTAAATGGATAAATGCAATGAGTAGGGGATAAATGCAATGAGCAAGGAATTCAGTGTGTTACTTACTCCATTAGTGCTAATGAGAGTTGTGTAGTTTACTCTCCAGCACTTAATTTTCAACTTGTCTGTGAGGTCTCTTCCAAAGCATTTAGTTTTTCACCTACCACAACCCCATGACAATTGTTACTTACCTCAGTGATGAAGGATTTGGCAGTAGCAGGATTCATAACAAGGATGGCTCGCCTAAGAGTGTCTCGATAGCGATTCAATTCCTCTATTCTCAAGGTGTCAAAGAGAGTGGTGATCATTTTATTGATGTTGTTTTCTACCTTCTGCAGTGCAACATCCATTCCCTGCTGAGATACTTTGTCCAAAAACTCCTGTATTCCACGGATATCTAGCAACATCAAAAGCACATCAAAATGTGAATTAGAGCACAGAAAGTAGATAAAAGCTATTCACTCATACCAAAATGCAGTTTATTGTTCCACATTGTAGACTATTTAAAACTACTAATTGAGTAGCTGATAGAGCTGTCAAATATATTTTAGGTTTAGTGTGATATAATGTGTTTACATGAAAAATGAAGGAATTATTATTTTTAAAGGTTTTTTTGCTTATTCATTTTTGAGAGAAAGAGCAAACGAGGAGAGAGAGAGAGAGAGAGAGAGAGAGCCCAAGAGAGGGAAGGGCAGAGAGAGAAGGAGACAGAGAATTCAAAGCAGGCTCCAGGCTCTGAGCTGTCAGCATGGAGCCCATTGTGGGACTCAAACTCACGAACTGTGAGCTCATGATCTGAGCTGAAGTCAGATACTTAACTAACTGAGCCACCCAGGAGCCCCAGGAATTATTATTTTTTAAATAAATCTCTCTGTCTCCACTGAGCATTTTAACTTATCTCACCTCTAACAAAATCTTAGGACTGGGTAGAGGGAAGTAGTTGAGGAAGATTGTCACTTGTCTAAAATAAATGTGAAATAAGGAAAGTACATTTGTTATTTTGTTCAGGATTCAAGAGTGATATTAACCTTAGATGAAATGTGAGTATTATTAGTGGCAGATGACTCTAAATCGAAATTACTACCCTTTCTAGAAATAGGCAATAACATCACTAAGACTTGACACTGACTATCTAAATAGAAGAGGGTTTGAGAAGTTATATTCTAGGGTTTCAGGTCACTTAGACCACAAATAAAATAGCCATGCTTTTGTCATTTTATAAGTACCACTTCCGTAGCTCAAATATAGCAAACTCGGTAGGAGACAGTTTTCTTTTCATGAGTATAGGGAATGTGCTTTGCCTATAAAATGTATTTTAACAAAATATTCACAAACCAATTCCAAAATAAGCAAAGATCTAAAAGATTATCAAGTGAAAACTGTCTCTATTTCATATTTAAATAAAAGGATCAAACCTCTTCTAAATAAAGTGCTACAGATTGTACTGTGCTGTATATTTAAGTAACAATAAGTGTCTGAAATGTTACAAATATTTCTTCCTAGTACCCCATTGGTTGTTTACAGAAGCGATAAGAACTTTATAATCTTAATATAGCAGATTTGCTTTAACGATATAATAAACTATACTTTTCTCTATATCCATGGCTTAGAGTGTTTAAGGGAAATAAAAACCTGGTGGAAGATAAGAATAAATAGGATTATACGTTGCTTATCATGAATGGACTATACTTCAAAATTCCCAATTGTACATTTTTGCATGCATGTAAAATTTGGCTCTCAAGGGCAATAATTAGCCCGTGTGTTTTTCATACATTAACAATCAAAAGCAATATATGAACCAACAGAACAAGAACAAATAGCTAAACATTTGGAAACCGTTATTTATCGTACTGAAAGTTTATATTTGCAAGATTACAAATTAATACAAATAACTTGCTTTCTTTATATGATTAGTTTTATTTTAAAACAATTTTATAGGGGTGTCTGGGTGGCTCAGTCACTGGTGCGTCCGACCTCAGCTCAGGTCATGATCTCATGATCTCACGGTTCGTGGGTTCGAGCCCTGTATCAGGCTCTGTACTGACAGCTAGCTCAGAGGTTGGATCCTGCTTCGGATTCTGTGTGTGTGTGTCTGTCTCTCTCTCTGAACCTCCCCTGCTCATGCTGTCTCTATCTCTCTCTCAAAAATAAATAAAATATTAAAAAAATAAAAAAAACAATTTTATTAATGCTATCTAGTTAATCTAAAACTCTTAAAAGATATAACTTTATACATTCTACCTTATATTTCTCATTCCTAATTATATTATAAATCCAGGATGTCAGAATCATAAAGTTGAAAGAATAAAGCCTCATCTAGAGAAGAATAAGAGATGTAATAGCAGGAATAATATATTAATACTTAATTATGTACTTATTAAATATCCAAGTCAGGAAGTATCTGAATGTTTAAAATATTCAAGCATATATTAAACAAAAGGTTAGATCTGATGAAATTTACAGATATAGGTAGTCATATAATAGGACCATGTACACACTCAACAGGTGTTCTCAAACCTTGGTATGAATCAGAATCATCTGAGAATCTTATTAAAAATACAGAAGCCTAGGGGATCCTGGGAGGCTCAGTCGGTTAAGCATCTGACTTCAGTTCAGGTCTTGATCTCTGGTTCGTGGATTTGAGCCCCCAGTAGGGCTCTGTGCTGAGAGCCAGCTCAGAGCCTGGAGCTTGTTTCAGATTCTGTGTCTCCCTCTCTCTCTGACCCTCCCCTACTCATTCTCTCTCTCTCTCTCTCAGAAATAAGTAAAACATTAAAAAATTAAAAATAAATACAAAAGCCTAGGCCCTATCCCAAAACCAACATGCCTTTAAAATTTGGGCCAAAGCAGATCCTTGACTTTGAATTGTAAGTAGTTGTTGTTTCTTTACGTTGAATCATTTCAATGTACAGTTAAATATAATACAAACCGAACAAGAAATCTATTGAAATAAACAAAGATGCTCAGAAAACATAGTGTGGCCAAAGCTTAAGGTTCCAGATCATTTCCATTCTAGGGAATCTTCTATTCACAGATATAACATACTGCTGTAATTTCATATCTTAACTTGGAGGGGAAAATGTTCCAAAATGTATTTATTGACTACAGATACAATGCTGTGTTCAAGGAACACAACAGTGAATGCCCTGCCCCACAATGAGATAAACAGTAAGCAAGTAAACAAACTAATAAATACAAATCACACTAAGTGCTTGGGAAGAAACAGTAAGGGTGCTCTGGTAGATAATCTCAGGGTGGCAAGGAGAATCTAGTTTAGTTATAATAGTCAGGAAGATTTCTCTGGAAAACTGGTACTTAAACTTATCTAAAGATGAGACTCCATTGCCAAGCAAAGCAGTAGGAAGAGAGGATGACAGCCATGATAAATGCCCAAGGCAGCGAGGAGTTTGTTTGAAGAACACAAAGGCTGGGTTGTTGCAGCCAAGTTAGTGAGGGGAGAGCAAAGTGAGGTGCAGATGTACGGAGAGGGAGAGGCAGATTATGTGGTTCCTAGTGAGCCACAGAAAGAAGTTTTGATTTTCTTCTAAATACAGTTTTAATCTATTGAAAGTTTAAGTAGAGGATCTAAGTGGATGACAAGCTATGTGTAAAAAATAAAAAGCAGTCTGAGAGTGGCTTGTTGGATAGTATAATTCAAATTGAGCTTATAAATGGCTTCCTCTTGATGTAAAACTGAATGGGCTTTTTTTTTTCTTTTAGTTTTTATTTTGGTTAGAAATTAAATATTATGGTTTATTGTTATTTAGCCTGAAAAATGATGTGAAAAAGGATTGCTATTATCCCTTTGCTTCCTTAGTCTGAAATTCCAGTTACCACTATGTAATGTATTTGGAAGATTTCCAAATATTTTTTTCTGATCTATTGAGTGTAAAAATCCAGTGTAGGGTCTAACACTGACTAGTTACTATTATTGTTAATAATAGTAAATAATCACTTGTTAAGAGATCATCCTTCTCACACACAGAACCTAACTGTTTAAAATGTATTATCGGCTAGCTACCCAAAATAGCAAGCATAATGTTTCAGACTCTTGAAATGCAGTAATTAAATAATGATAATTTGCTTATTTAAGAATACCACCAAACCTGCGATACATGGCAATTGGTAAGCTTAATATGAGAAGAATCTGAATCATGCTATTAGTTGCTGTTGGAAGCGTTATTAAAAGAAAGAGTGGGCCTTTGGTTTTATTAATTTATGAACATAATTAATAATCACAATTGTCCAGCTGTGTGTCTATTCCTTGACAAGAAATACAAATAAAAGTCACAGAAAGAAAGAAGACAAGACATGGTGCCTGACTTCAAGGAACTTCTAGGCCTGTGGGTGTGACTAAGTGCTATTTATTAATAATAGGAAGTTAAACATAGTTTCAGTTCAGTAATTCCAGTGATTATTAATTCTACTGACCAGATAATTCTAAAACAGCAAGTATAGAAGGCTCATTAACTAAGTTATTAAACATAAGATTAGAGAAAAATTGCTATTTTTCCTGGGTACTGTAAAGGAACATGTGGTATAGGCAGAATAATGACCTTCCAAAGAAGCCCAAATCTTAATCCCTGGAATCTGTGACCACGTTTTTCAGCAAAGAAGAATTAATGCTCTTGGTGGCATTAAGATTGTTCATCACCTGACCTTAAGATGGGGAGTATCTTGCATTATTAGGGTGGATCTAGTGTGATCACAGAGTTCTTAAAATTAGAGTCAAAGGGAGACTACTGAAGAATGAGTTAACTTTGGGGACAGTTCAGAGAGATGCAACATTGCTGGCTTTGATGAGGTGGAGAAGGGAACTTCAGCAAAGAAATGTGGATGATCACTAGAAGCTAGAAAAGGTAGAGAAAGTTCTTCCCCTAGAGCCTCCAGAAATAGACACATGCTGATATCTTGATTTTAGCCCACTGAGCTCCCACGTCAGATTTTCATCCTATAGAACTATAAAATAATAATTCGTGTTGTTTAAGCCTCTAAATTTGTGGTCATCTGTTACCACAGCAATAGAAAACTAATAGAAAAGTATACTTGAGTCTAGTTCTTAGGTTGAGACTTTTCAAATTGTGGTTCACTGAATTTAATTTTGGAATAATCGTGAGAGCTTGTTGAAAAGGAAGTTTTCTGAGCCCCACCCCATTGCAGTAAAGTAAAAACTCTAATGACAAAGCCCAGAAATTTTCTCAGCTGATGATTCTTAAGAACGCAGTTTGAGAACCAATGTTTCAATTTCTTACCCTTTGTGTCATAGACCCCTATGAAAAAGCCATGAAGATTATGGATCTCCTTTTCCCCATATATGTGTATATCCAAACCATTATGCATTATGCCTAGATTATGGTTTCTTAGTCTTATCTTCTTGCTCCCTTTAAAGGTAGTTATTGGAGAACCTGGATTAGCATATTGTCACTGCTCTTAATGATTTTCTTTCTATTCATGGTATATTGGAAGGTAAAGAATAGATATTCACATGTTAACTAGAGTGTGTATTACATTTTATTTAAATAGAAGGACATTTTAAATAAAGATATCCAGAAATATAACATGAATACCTTTCCCAACAACATTGAATTGGTTTCAGTTATTAATTAGTCTAACTCTAGCTGTCTTTCAGGCCTAAGAAAAGCCTACTAAGCTATAGAACATTGAGTTCCCCGGGGAAGCAGATTCTAAGATAAAGATGGAAGAATAGGATGTTTATTAAGGACAGCCCTCAGGAATAACACTCCTGTAGCCCAGGAAGGGGGCAAGAGTCAGCAGGGGGAGGGGGAGGGATACTGCTCAGCCGAACCTTCCCAGACCCTCTGGAAGTGGGATGCCTTCAGAGTCCTCTCATGTTAGGGCCAGTGGAAGGAGAGACTTTATCACCCTGCATGGGATTTGGTTTGGACATTTTCCTCAGCTGCGGGTAGTTCCTGGGGAGGGTAGTCAGCTGTCAATGATCTCACAGATGGGGGAATAAGTGCTTCAGGTCTGAAGAGGGGGTTGGATGGCACAGGACAGAATGCAACCAGGAATTTTTCTTGCATTTACTGTTTTGGTTTTCAGAATAATTTGACATTATAAGTAATTTGCCCCCATAAATAATTGCACCTTTCTTCTTGGAAACAATTATCTATGGAAAACACACCATACTTGATGTGAGACAACAAGGTTCAGATCCTTACTTTGATACCCACCTAGTCCTGTGAATTTGGAACTAATTTCACAGTTGGTGTCTGTCTGTTGTTTTTGGCTTCTCAGTATTCCTTCTCCTTTATTACAAATAGCAAGACCTCGTTTTTCATTTAAGAAACAAACCTGGCCCCATCCCTTGTATTGCACATTCTCTTGTGTTTTACATTCTATTACTGGATGGTCATATATCCCAGGATGGTCAAGTGGAGCTCGCCATGTCCCTGGATAATCACAGGATTCAAATGAGGACTGGGATTTGATATTTGGATGAGGAAAACAAAAATCTCTTTTTTATATCACAAGTGGTATGCTGTAGTTTTGGGACTGAGCAGCCAGTGTGTCTAGAGAGAAGCTGCGAATGAAGCGAATGTGTGAAGTAAAACAGAGGCAAGGCAGCTGTTCCTTAAGACTCCTCACTACATAAGTCAATGAAATTTATTTTCTTTTTGCTCACTTAGTTTCAAATGAACTCTTGTCCTTTTCAAAAGAAAAGGTATTGACTAATACAAAGCATTTTTGATAAATATATGATATTTTGGTGATGAAGGTAAAAAAAAAAAACAAACAAAAAAAAACCCAGTTCTTATCCTTGAGGCACATCTAGTTTAGTGGACCAAAGGATAACTTAAACAGGTAGTTAGGTTTTAATGTGATTAATGCCAATAAAGGAAATGGAAGCAAGGAATGGAATCATAGGGTTTATAGCAACTAACGACACCTTACTGATGAAAAGAAACATTTTTAAACTAATTACTGGGCTGTTCTGATAAAAGGAAATAGTGCTTTGTGAAATATTAAAGTAGTTTATTACCACAAATTTCTAAGCAAGGTACATTTTCATTATCAAGACTTTATTAACCCAGTCAAAAGTCCTATTTGTTCTTAATTTTCATATGCTATCTTTTTTTATGAAAAAATGAAACACAAAATAAAATTTTGATAAGGACTAACAGTTGATCTAGGTAACATCCTCAGAACCTGATATTCTAGCAAACATCAATTTCTCTGCCCTCTAACTTGTGTAACCTATCCAGACCATTACCCAAAAAATTTTCCAAGAGGTAGTGGCTGATTGAAGTTCAATTATTTATTTTATTAAATTATGTAATCTAATGGATTTTATCATGGTCACTAAGATTGAATGTAATCTCTGTATTAAAAATGGTTTAAATTAAAGTAGACTAGGATGGAGAAATCCCAGACTGTATTAATATCTGATGAATAAACACATTTCCAAACTGACCCTCAAACCGGTTGTATATCCTGTTGTTCATTGCAAACCAGCGGTCAGCATCCAAATAGATCCCTTTGATAATCAAATCTCTTATGTGCCAAGCATTTTTAAAGAATGCGGAGGAAGACAAAAACAGTCCTTGCCTTCAAGGAGTTTGTTATTAAACCATCTGATGGAAACACAGGCCCTACAGTAGATAGAGGAATCTCACTAGACTATTCGTTTTCCAAACTATAGTTGCAATTTAGCTAAATTTAGTGACATTCTCTGTAATATATCAAATAGTATTCCTCAAGATCATTATATTCAAATATCAAATTTGAAATATTGAATTTGGTACAAAAAGATTTGTCACTAAGTCTCTGATTTTTTTTCTCCTCTACTCATCTTTCTCTCTCATTTGAGTAAATTAGGCATATTTACTCATTTTTACCACTTAATGCATTGAAGACCTTACTTGGAGCAGGAGACTAGCACTGCATTCAGCCAATCTTAGAGTTTCTGAAATGATGACAGAATTCTGAGCTTTAAAATTAATATTTAGAATCTTGTGAACTTTTTTTAATAAAAAGAAATATGTCACGTTGCTGGATACATGAGATACATCATTGAGTTGAATGGCTTTTCCCAACATATGAATAGCAATGCATACAGTACAAAATGCCTCATTTCCTGAGAAAATAAGTCTTTTAACCATTGGGTGATTTAAAAATTTTTATTTAGAAGAAACCATACTTCAAAAGAAGCCTAAGTCTCCAGTGAGTGTTTCCTTGCCATTAGTAGTATATTTAGAAAAAAAAATAATATGCTCTATTAGATTTTGAGGTGACATGGTCTAGCAACAGTGGCCAATCGCTGAGATTTTCTTAGCAACAGTGGCCAATCGCTGAGATTTTCTATTTAGTGAGAACTTACTATTTTAGCATTAGATCATAGTGTTTTAGTATGAGAATCATCTTTACAGTAATGCTGATCAAAAAGGACATTTGATTAAGAACAAATCCAAAGTAGTTCAATATATCATTTTTACCTACTCGACATAATATGTACTAACACAAAGGCAAGAGTTCAATAAGATGCTTAGATTAATTATATGCTTATTGATGCACATTGAAGTAAATGAGAGAACTGAAAGTTGGAAACTGGCCAAATGACTAATAAACAGCTTTAAGACTGTCTAGAGAGATAGTTAATAATATTATAGTCATTAGACATTTGAAAAAACTCTCAGGGTAATTATAAACATTTGCAATCAATTAAGAGGAATGTGTCCATTTTACGGGCCTTGATTAAGCCTACATCAGAATGCATGGAATAAATGTTGTTATTCCTTGGAATGCATTCATGAGAATGATCATCCAAAGTTCATTTCAAACGGGCTTACCATATGGCAATTTAATTGTAAGGAAAGGGTGATACACTGATGTACTTAACGGTAGTGTATAAATATCTCAGGTCAGTAGATTATGTATTGACCCTTAAATTGGAATCATTAGACCAATGTTTTCAGAATGTAGAAGAACCCATAAGTAATTCATTAGGAATCCTTAGAGTTGAGTTTTGTTTTTCTTGTTTTCTTTAATCCTTTCCATACTAAGAGATTTTATTTTATCAACACCTATTATGCACTTTAACATCTCTGATTTTCAGAAGTACTCAGTTAAACAAATTATAGTCGAAATTTACATATGGCTAAAAAATCTTATTGTAAAAGAGAACATACTATCCTGAAACTGTAAGGACAATGTCAGAAGGGTTGAGAATATAAATAAGTTCCAGCTAAGCAAAATCAACAAACACAAATTCAAACTAGATTTCCTAGGTGTATGTTTTTAAAATGATTTTAAACATAGAATTATAAGGACAAGTACTTATAATTTTGAAATATTTCATAAATGTCAATTTAATATTAAATTAAAAATTAAAATTTAACTTAATTAAAATAAAATGATCTAATAAATGCTTCAATAAGTTTTTTTTGTTTTGTTTTGTTTTTGTTTTTTTTTTCCTATAAGCAGGGTTTCCTTCAGACTGGAAAATGAAGCACATGGGACCACATATGCCTCTCCTTCACCCACAGGTAATTCACCCATCACATGATTCAGGCTGGTAATTGAGAGCTCACCAAGTACCTGACCAAATTATTTGATTTGGAATAGCATAGGACCCAAACAGGGCTTGAGATCTGATGTATAGATATATATCTATATGTATGATATTTGATATACAGACAAAGCAGGGAAAGGGTATTTCTTTAGTATAATAATCTGTAAGGATATGCTTGAAGCCACCAATGCCATTTGTCTTACCTAAGAATGAAACCAAAACATAAACTGAAGTAGACATTAGACTATGGTAAGATATTTAACTACTTTCAATAAGTTCATGTCGCCATGTCACTACTGTAACAAGCTGCTTAGATCCCTGTCATTGTATTACCATTCCAGTCTTCATATCTTGATTAATCTACTAGATCTATCAATAGATCAAATCCAGTACTGGGCTATGGGAGCAATATTGTTTTAGGTAAAGGATATTAAAGAACTCAAGTAGTTCATTCACTGAAACACACTTCCACTTCACTGCATATGTCACACTGGTTAATGAGTTCTATTCAGTCCTCCCAGCAATGAAATTCAACATTTCTCTCATCAATACTCAGAATAGAATCCTCCCATTAAAGCAATATACCTGTTTTTATTCCACTTTAAGAACCACCTACTACTATAACTTTATCTTTCTGGTTTCTATATATTGTCAGTTCCTTGATTCTGGAATCTAACCATTGGCTAGTACATTCAACTAATTCCTTGCATACATTTCTCTGAGAGTGAGCCTACCTGCACTGCTGCCAATTGCTTTTAACGAGCCTTCCTCAATATTATATTCCACCTACTTGATCAAACTTCCTTCTAGAGATTTGGTTGAAATCTAAGCAAAATGAGGATGCAAAATTAGAAGGGTAATTTGCTGAAAAGCATTTATCAATAATTCAAGAAAATGAAAAGTGAAACCATAAGGATTTACATTTATTTTAAAATAGAAATTATGAAAGAAAACACAAAGTTTTACAAGTGTGCTGTTTGTTTTGTTTTGTTTTGCCAAAAAGAGAGATCTCACCTCTCTCTCTAAAGTAATAAGATAGCATGACACTTACTGCATAATCAGTAAATGTATCAGAGCATATACAGAGGTATTGAAAAACTAAATAGATAGGGATAAAGACATTTAGAAAAGTGGAATATTTGAAAAGCACAACACATTGAAATTGGGAAATTGCTCATGTTGAAAATGGTACTTATGTAGTAGAATACTAAGGAGGGTTCAGGGGGCATATTCATTTTCTTCACTTATTGATGAATGATTTCAGCAAAATCATTCTCGTTTTATATTATTTCAGAAAATGGATCATTTTGTCCAATATTAGTGTTTTACGTTTCACATAACAAAAACTTTTCTGACAACTAGAAATACCCATTGTCCAAATGTGAAATAGGCTCCTTCAAAATATAATGAGTTCTTTCTCCCTTGGAATATTCTGGAACGGGAAACAATGCGACCGATCAAAGATGCTGAAGAAGAGGTCTACTGAAATTTGTTTCCAAATGCCTTATAGAGGAACAAAGGTGACTGTATTGGAGTCACCTGGAGAGTGTTAAAGTATGCATGTTTCTTATGCATATCTTGCAGCAATTATTTTATTTTATTTTTTTTTAATGTTTATTTATTTTGGGGAGGCTGTGGGCAGAAGATCTGAAGTGGGCTCTGAGTTGACCGCAGAGAGTCATCTATTGAACCCATTGAGCCACAAGATCATGGTCTGAGCCAAAGTCAGACATTTAACCAACTGACCCACCCAGGCACCCTGCAACAATTCTGATTCCAGGAGTCTGTGATGGGACTCGGGTTTTCTGGTGATTAAAAAGCTCTTCTGGTCATTCTGAGCTACTATCACATTTAGGTTCTAGTAGTACTACACTCAATTCTGAATGATTTTTTCTATGATTCTGTAATCTCTAAATGATCACGATTCAATTATACTATTTATTTTAAAACTGTGACAGGCAAATTGATCCTTATCCCTTTTTATCCTTTCTTCTTTTTCAAATATCTGATGGATTAGCATGTCTTCTAATTTTTGGTTGAGATATAATTTACATACAATAAAACAAACAAACCTATCTGTGTAGTTCAAAGAGTATTTATTATATTGGCCTGTAACTACCACCAAAAAAAAAAAAAAAAAAAAAACACAAACAAAACAAAAAAACTAAACTAAATATCTGTGCTATCATAAAAGGTTATCTTGTGATCTTTTCCAGACAGTCCACCCCTGATCCAGAGATGCAACTACTTTCTAATTCGTATCATCAAGATTAGTTTTAATGCCATAAAACAGAGATAGGTGAACAATTTCTTAAAAGGGCCAGATTGTAAAAATTTATGCTTATGGGTTTTGTTTCTATTGCAACTGTTCAACACTGCTATTGTAGCTCAAAAGCAGGCACAGACAACATGTAAACAAATGAACATGCTATGTTCCAATAAAATTTTATTTATAAAAAAAAAAAAGTTTTAGGCCCAATATTAGGTTCCGAACCCTGAAACAGACAATAAAGACAAATTGTACTGACTGTCCTCAGGCTGCACCTTCTAAACTAGAGCTGGACTCAAATATCCTGTGTGAATTGAGAACTCAGAACTACTAGCTGGCAAGAAGTCATATTGAAGTCCTATTGATGTATGTCTCACTTAGGATGTCGCGGCATTGCAAGTAATACTCCCCTCCTCTCTTTTCTAACCTCTATCTCCCCATCCCAATTCCCACTCCAGGAACATCTTGTGCACTTGCAGAACTATAGTTCTTGTGTGAATGTAACCTCCTGCCTGAAGACAAGAGTCACACATTAGGAGTGGTAAGGAGAACTTAAGGTGTTTAAGTAAATGCCAGCACCAGATAAAGTAGTACTTTATTGGGATCTCTCTAAAATGAGGCTACTTTTATTAAATGGGGGATCCATATGGAGCCATATCTGACTTGTTATTGATGTGTAACTATAGGTAGTTTTCCCTATGATGAGAGCCATCCAATTAAAAATTTTTCCCCTGACTTTCACTGAGGTGATCAATGGTACCACTTCAGCCTTGGAACTCAGTCAGGTCAGCCTAAACTCACTGGCTAAGGCAGTTATAGATGACAGAATTTCTCTTTGTGAGGCAGGTAGAATATTTGCAATTACAAATATTCCTATTTTACTTGGATCAATGTCTCTGGCCAAGTAAAAGTTTTATGCAGAAATTTAAGGAGGAAGCTCCCGGACTTTTTAAAGTAGACTCTTGATAGTTCATGTAATTTATTTAAGTCCTGGAACCTGAGGGGCATATTGTGATCAATCTTGCTCATTAAAATCTTGTTTATGGTATCTTTAAATAAATGCAGAGGATACAAATTGAATAGATTTGATCCTACTTCCTGTCAGTAAGATTAACCAGATCCGTCTGATGACTGGCATATTTATGGGGAAATTTGCTAGAAGCCAACAATGTCAAGCCAACAATTGTCAGGAGACAATTTCCATAGGTTTTGTGTCTTATTGCACATTATGGGAGGAGAAGCTGTCCCTATATAAGAAAGATTTATTTACAAGTAAGATAGTGTCTTTTTTCTGGGACATATGGTGAGCATGTTTATTTAGAAGCCCATCATAAAAGATACAGATTCCCTAAGCCAAGGTTTCTTAGCTGTCCTAGGAGCCTATTGCATGTATAGCATCCACCTGAGTGGCTCCACATAGTCTTATAAGGCATGAGGTCAGGAGGGAACAAAATTAATTTGAGGCTCATGCTGCTTGCTGTACCATGAGTATTAAAGTCCTCTGTCTCTCTAAGGGGGTATAGTACTTTCTGTCACTACCCATGAAAGTGATGCAAGCTAACAAGTTAGCTTGTAAGTAGGGTAAAATCTCAGATGCCTCACAGTTCTTGACAATATTATATAACAGTCCCAGAGGTAAGAGCACCTGAAAAATGTATTTTTTCAACTGGAAGTATTAGTCTTCCAAATAAACTTGGCCTTTTGCTGGCAAATCTGAAAGGAAGGAAGGCTATTCTGCAGGTAAGCAGCCGTTTGTGCCAATGAGTCAGCCTCCGTTGGCCCAATGGGTGTCCTGTTTCCATATTTCCAATGATAATCATATCTTCCAAAGTGATAAACATTATTATTTCCTTGAATGATATTACTATGTTGAAGGTCTGCAGGCTTGACATCATTGTCTCTCTTTAATAAAAATGATTCTATGTATTTCACTTGTAATTTTTTTGAAAACTAAGTTTGTCAAAAATTAATCTTATTCTTATTTGTACAGCATCAAAATATTCTAGTGGTTGAAAGCAAGGACTATGTATGAGATGATCATTGTTTGAATTCAGGCTTCTCATCTTAGTTTCAAGTTACCTGATGTTTTTACATTTGCAAAAAATCATCATCATCATCATCATCATCATCGTCATCGTCATCATCATTACCATCATTATCTACCTCAGTGGGCTGCCGTGAGGCTTAAATGAGATGATATGCGTAAGGCCTGTGGAACAGACCGTAGATGTGATAAATGCTCTCTATAAGATTAGCCTTTTTAATTATATTCTTGGGTGCACTGCAATTTCTTTATACTTATTATACATTAGTTACATGGATAGGCTCTAATCAGACTTAAAATTTCAGCTCTGATACTACCTTAGTTGTGTTTTGTGAGCAAGTTACTAAGTTTTTCCCCCCATTTTCCTATTTGTAAAATCGTGATAATAGTATTACGTACTTCACAGAACTTTTGAGAAGATTAAATGACTTAATGTAGAATACTTAAATTTAGGGCCTGGCAAATTAAACACTCAGAGATAATATTTTTAATATTTATCTTACTGTTAAACTTTTTCACACTTCTCACACATTGTGAAAGTTACCTAGGATTTTGAGAGGCAACATTCAAGGTTAAAGTCCACCTACAAAGCCTTCTTTGATCACTGCTGCCAAAAATTCAACACCTTCCTCAATACACACCATTTGCATTCAGCTTGCCTCATTCATGACACTTAACACACTATTTTCTCGATTAAAAGAGTCATAAATATTTTATTTACCTCTTTTGTTAATTGGAAGCTTCTTAAAGGCTAAGACTACATTCTGTAAAACTTTTTATCTCATATTTTACATTGCACTAAGCAAGTGAGCAATGAATATTTCTTAAATGACACATTTTTTTTTTTAAAGCTCAAGACTTCCTAAACTCTTTTCAAGCCTTGTTAAAAATGTCTTGAATCAATCCATTTAAATAAAGTTTCTACACTTTTTTTCTGGTTTCATCCATTTACTTAGAATCAAAGACTTGAATTTTCTTTGTTAAGGAATTTAAAGCAGTCTTTTATACTGTGCCCTTAATCATAATTAACTGTGCTTTTGAAAAAAGTGTTTCTCTAATTAACTGGATATGGAAGCCTAATCTTTTCTTTTTTTTTTCTTTTTTTAAAGTATATTTTTATAAGCAAAATACATCTCTAATAACATTTGGCTCGAGTAGGCTGACTTATTTCATCCATTGATGATGCTTAATTCATTCCTTAATGAAAGCAATTCCTGATAACCAAGATAAAAGTCAAGTATAATTCCAATGTTTGATCTTAAAATGACGACACTGATGAATGGATATGTAAATACATGTAGCCCTCTTAAACGTAGAAGGTATCTGGATAGCTTGATGTTACATTGGACTCTAGCCCAGTTCTTTACCAGCAAGATTTATTGTGAGTACCAAAGGGAGATTTTCTTTTATTACACAAGAGTATTACTGGAAATAAGTTTAAGGATACAATCAGGGTGATTTTTCATGAATTATTAAATTAAAAAGTAAGTCAAAAGCGAGTGTATCATCAAAGAAAAAGAAAATATTTTTTTTTAGTATTATTATTCCTAAAACAAACCTGCTTCTAACAGAGGACTCAGTCATACATTGCATTTATAGCCATCTTATTTACTCAAAGGAAAATAGTGGAAAAGAAAATAAGGGATTTCAAACGTATGTAAATGATTCTCTATGAGTATGAAATTAGTGTACATTTTCAAAAACATTTACCTTATCAATAATAAAAATATCTTCTTTTATAAGAATTTTCTAACTGTAATTTACGTAGGACTTGGAAACAAGATGGCAAGGGATTTTCTTGCCTCATGGATATTTATAATGAAAGAGTAAAAATCTCATTTTAATGCGGTAAGAAACTTTCATCAAAAATTGCTTTTCTGTTCTTTATTTTATCGAACAATTCTGACAGGACTAACTAAAAAATGGCCCCCGCCTCCCTGTGCCAAGAAAGATTCACAGTTTAAAAATTAATTATTTCAAGTTATGCTTGAGCAGAGATCATAAGAGCACCATTTATAAGACCATAAAAATCACAGATAACTTAACTGGAAGAAAACTGACAAATGCATACTCAACATACTGTTTTCAGAGGTAGAGTTCACTATGTCCACTAAAGAATCCTGTCAGTGAATTTCAAATCTGTATCCATCCAGTCTTTACTTTTACTGATGAGCCAATTATTTTTTATTTTCTTTTTGTTTATTTTATTCATTTCAGTCTTGGTCATTGTTCTGTGATCCCTAAATAATATGAATTAAGCAACAAAAATAATGATTTCCATCCTGGAGACAAGTCTGCTTCTAGAGAGTGCCACAGACTTCTGGCAGAAATCTACCCAGAATTCTTCTCTTGATGCCAAAACCCCATGCAACCTTTGAATATTTAGGGCTAAATGTAACTGCCACTTGCTCTCCCTCCACAGGAACTCTTGATAATTTCCAGATTTCTGCCAACCTGCTTGTGTCCCGTTCTATTGATGCCACTATTTGGCTTGCTCTTGTTTAACTTCTCCAATATTGTTGACAATTCTGGGTAGTTGATGACAAGAAAACCATTATTTTTAAGTGTTTACNAGAGGGAGAAATCCTCTTGATTTTTTAAAATTAAAAAAAAAAAAACACAACTAGATCCATCCATACTGAATGGAAGACAATCTTCTGAGACTCTTTAAGGCAAATCTCTAAAGAAACATATATTTCAAAACATATATTCTCCATCAAGACCTGCTAGCTCTCTCTCATTTGATTATATCCATCTCTATTCCACCTAATGACAAAAATTGGAGACAAACTACATTTGAACATCTT
The DNA here is from genome assembly GCF_008692635.1 of Crocuta crocuta. Lineage (NCBI taxonomy): Eukaryota > Metazoa > Chordata > Mammalia > Carnivora > Hyaenidae > Crocuta > Crocuta crocuta. Next base: position 2,270,827 of record NW_027529638.1, on the reverse strand, counting down.
GAACATCAAACTATATTTGAAACTACATTTGGACATTCAGTCAGTTAGCAAATAGATTTATTCAGGAAAAAACAAATAGCATTTCCATTTTATTTACTTTTCTTAATATAACATGAGTAAAAATACTGAGACAAAGCATCTTCCCCTTGAATTACAGTAAATTTAGGGCAAATGCACTATGTTTTATCTTGGTAGGTTATATAAATTGTCTTCATACCACTCAGCATTTTGTGAAAGTCCATATTGTAGACAATATGCCATGATAACTAATATAGTCTCAGTGACTCCCAAAGAGTGTGAGGGTGTAAGCAAGATATGTCAGTTTTTGGATTTTTTAGAACCAATAAATATAAATAGGTATTTATTTTCAATGTCCAGGATCTATTCAAAATGATGTTTTGTTATTATATAAATATATAAATGTTTTTATAAAGGGAGAAAGACAGTATTGTCTTTATGAGTTCTCATTATTTGACAAAAAAAGATATACTGGAGTTCATATTCCCTTTAGAAACATTTACAAGCTGAGCATAGATATAGGTATTTATTTCTTAATTTGATTTCAAAGTGATTTAATATAAACGACTGAACCTGAAGCCTTATTTTTTTTTTGTTCTTGCTGCTAGATTTCTAAGAAGATTATGACAGAACAACAACAAAAAAAAACCCTACAGATAATAATGGACAAGCTCCTTGAAGTTTTTCAAGATTTAATGAAGTTGCTTGCCATGCAAACATCAGCATACAAAACTCACACAAATCCCAACCACTTACCATATTCACTGTCATAGAATATGATGAATTTCTGCCAGGCATATTCTGTGACCACTCTCAGGATAACATCATTTAAGTAGACAGGTGGGCGAACAGAGAGAGTGTAGTCATCATTCCTGTTGCTCCGGGTGAGTCCACAGCCACTCCTTGGGGTCCCAGCTGTTGAGCGCTGTATGAAGAGGTGGGGGATATGCATGGCATCTGCCAGAGACTGGAGGGAACCTGCCGACGTGCAGCCAATGGAGCTGACCAGGGCCAAGATGCCTTGATTCATAAGTTCACAAGCTGCAAGGAAGTACAGTAATATTCAAATGTCAATGGGTTTCATATAACTTCCCCTTTGGAGTAACTGTGAATAAGGCTTTATGGAGTTATTACATAACTATGGATTTTCTTTTAATGAACATCTCCATGAAGAAAGCCTCAAATTACAAAGTGCGATTGGAATTCAGCTAACGAACTCTGCCCGTATTAGATAATCTGACCTTGTACAAATTATTTAGCTTTTCCTGGTCTGTTTTGTCATCTGTAAAGAGGGCAAATTAGCATGAATCTTGCAGGATTATTGCTAGGATTGGAGAAAATTCATGTCTGTTATTTGCCTTTCACACGATAGGCACTCAAATTAGTGACAGCTATATTTTATAATTATTAATGTATAATTCAGGGAAAAGATAATTCCTCATTGAATATATACAACAAGGTTTTCTTAGAAAGCAGATAATATGTAAATTCGTGAATGAATGAAAAGGAAGAAGAAAGGTTTACATATGGAATTTCTGGCCACAGAAATGAGCTATTCTGGTATCTAAACGTTTGATAGCACTTTGTCTCTTGTTATACTGCAAAAGTGAAAATGTTTTTGTTCTTTTCCTTTACTGTCAGTCAGAAAACTCCTGGTCAAATCAAATGCTAAATTTCAGCAATTTTATTCTGGTTTCTAGCTGTACAATCTCTAATCTCTACTATACGATTTATGATCTCTGTTTTAATTTCATTTTAACTACATTGTTTCTGCATATATGCTTACTTCAAAACATATTTAAAACTGGATCAAATATAAATTATAGGCACATATAAAGACACAGCATATATAGCAAGAAAGGTTAATAAGTCTTAACTCGCTGAACTCTCTTTTTTTTTAAGTAATCTCTACACCCAATGTGGGGCTTGAACTCACGATCCTGAGACCAAGAATCAGGTGTTCTACTAACCAAGTCAGACAGATGGCCACTTCTTTTTCTTTTTTAGCTTTAAATTTTTTTAATTTTAATTTTTATCTATTTATTTATTTTTAAAGTAAGATTCTATGCCCAATGGAGGGCTTGAACTAACCACCCTAAGAAAAAGTGTCGTATGCTCTAATGACTGAGCCAGCCATGTGCCCCTTAATAACTCTTAACTCATTTAATAAGTCTTACTAAGAGTTACGAGATCTGAGAGATATCAGACTGTCAATCCTTGAGGGCAAGAGATTAGAAATAAAATCAAAAGTAAATTCAGGAGGAATCAAGGTAAAAGAAATTCCACTAGAGAAGGCCGGTAATTATACTTGGTTCAGATATTATTCTATATTTTAGACAGTCTAGGTAAAATATTCTCAATATTTATACATTATTATAATCTGCTTTACAGAGTGGTTGGAACATAGATAACAAGTACCTCTATATAATTAATTGGCCAGTTAATGAAGGCTGACAAAGTGCAAGTTTAGAAGTACTATACTAATGACATGCACATAAACACCAAATACATTTATTATGATTAATTTTAAGCCAACCTGCAATACAAAATAAATTAATAATTATTAGGGACATTATTTTCAAGCATAAGACAGGTTATATGATCAAATAAACTTAAAAGATAGCATCAAGGATAAATGCCTCTTAGACCATAACAGATTGAGGTTGAAATTTCAGTAAAAATCATAGAACCTACTCACGTTTGTGAATTCAACACTCATAAAAGCAATATGAATTGATAGTTATACTTCCAATGGATTTAGGTATAAACACTGGTCAGAAATTTGTTTCATTATTGTAGGAAATAAAACCATTTTTGATTTATATAAGCAAATAGATTTATTTTTTAAAAGAAGATTTTGTCGTACAGCTTGGCTCATTTAGCATTTGAAATCAAAATAAACAGACTACCTTATGGCATACACAGCTGAATTCCATGTTTAGGTTACAAGAAGTTAAAACAGCCAAATAAATATAACAGTTTATATAAATCTATCAGAAAAGTTATAAAGTTACATATATAGAAGTTGAGATTTTAAAAAATTCAGGTTTGGGGGAGCCTGGGTGGCTCAGTCGGTTAAGGGTCGGACTTCTGCTCAGGTCATAATCTTACAGTTCGTGGGTTTGAACCCTGCATCAGGCTCTGTGCTGAATGCTTGTTCAGAGCCTGGAGACTGCTTTAGATTCTGTGTCTCCTCTCTCTGCCCCTCCACGCTTATGTTCTGTCTCACTCTCTCTCTCTCTCAAAAATAAAAGTGTAGAAAAATTTTTTTAAAAAAATTAGTTTAAGTATTACATTCTGTCACATATGAAAATTATCTCTTTTAAAATTCATATTTAGAAATAAAGCTCTGAAGTCATATATAAATCATTATTTAGCATATACATTTGTTTTAGTATATAATCTGTGATTTCCTCAAACCAACTATGTGACTTCCTATTAACCTCTGTTAGTAAGAACACAAACTAGGTAAGTACTAGAAACAGTTGTATTTATTATTTAAGGCAATGTGTTATTTTTAGATTATTTATAATTTGGCATTATCCATCCTGCTACACATGTAAGCAAAATTAACTGAAAACTCCCTATAAAATAAAAACAAGAATCATCAGAAATTGCAATAAAAACTATATAAGGGGTGCCTGGGTGGTTCAGTTAGTTAAGCAGCCAGCTTGTGCTCAGGTCATGATCTCATGGTTCACTAGTTCAAGCCCTGCAAAGGGCTGTATGCTGACAGCTCAGAGCCTGGAGCCTGCTTCAGACTCTGTGTCTCCCTCTCTCTGTCCCTCCCCTGCTCACACTCTGTCTCTCTCTCTCTCAACAAAAACAAAACAATAACAAACAAAAACCTCCATAACAACAACAACAACAAACAATAACAACAAAACATGTAATATTAGATCTGAAAGGTAGACTGGGGACAGAAAATCAGCTTTAACTGCTATGCCGGTTATGACTGGTTGGTAAGCTGGCATTCTGGAATGCTCTTTTGAGAAAGATTTTGAGACTCATCAAGAAAGAGTACCTAAATCATTGTGTTAGTTTTCTGAAGGAAGAGACTGGGAGAGCAGGAGCCTGGAAGTCTTAGATGTGAGCTGAAGTCAGACACTTAACTGACTGAACCACCCAGGCCCCCCTTGATTTTTTATTGTTAAAAGGGATGCACTCACTTAATAAAAAACAACAGTTGTGAGTGAAAAGTAAAATCTCTTGCTCTCTAACTCCCTCATTTCAACAAATCCTTAGAGGTAACCATTTAATAATTTTTTAATGTTCCCATTCAGTTATTTTCCATCCACATATACATGCATATGTTCTCACCCTCATTTTTTTATTGAGCACAGACAGGATCATGCTTGACTGTTTTGGGTATGGGGATTTTTAGCCTGATGAGAAGAAAGTAACAGCAAGTTCAACATTTCACTGTCATTCAATCATTTTAGAATAAACTCAGAACTTTGAAGTTCTCTAGGCTTGTTTAAATGTTTAGAAAGACAGCTATCAAATCTGATATTGTCACTCCCTTGATGAACAGGGTAAGGGCTCTAAAACAAGTTGGTCTGGCTGCAAGCCTGATCCCATCTCTTTCATATACTTATAGTGTGAAACCCTGCCAGTCACAGTTGTCAAGAAAGCATACACCACTCCCTTAAAAAAAATATAAGTCCCAGGTCTCTAACTCATTGTCTAACATGCTTTCCACCATAGTAAGCAAATGATATTGGTACTCTTAAAATTTTGCTTGGCAAAGAAAAGATAGACATAGGATTCCATAGGGAAAAGCTCAGTTGGAGACTATCTACTGTCAAAGTTTGATAAAAAGAGGTTGATCCATTAAAGAGAGAAGGAACAGCCCACACACCTAAAATAAACTGAAACTGGTTGAGCCAAAACACAACCCTGGTTGGTACATAAGAGAATGGGATTGCAAAGCAACCTATCAAGGCTCTATTTGATGTCCCTTAAGCCAATATAAAATGTTGGTTGAAGATAAGAAGATACAAATTTATTCGCTTTGGACAGTGACCCTTCATAAAGCCCTATATAAATGATAGCATAAAAAAGATACTAAGATCCTCCCTCCCTCCCTCCCCCCCCTTCCTTCCTTCCTTCTTCCCTTCTTTTTAAAAACATGTGGGATTAAAAACACTTTCACCATTTTGGGTCACTCAGCAGTTATGAAAATGAAGTTCTCTGTATAAATTTAAGTTAAATGATACTTATGTATACAATCATTTTTTAAAAATCTCTTTTAAATCAAACTAATCAGTTTGAGTCTTATTTTTCTTATTAAGTAAAATGGGATTAAAAGTAAAATCTATGAAGTGTCTTGAAATCAGTTACCTGTTACTGAATACTCAAGGAAAACAGCACCATCTTTCTTTATTCCCTGTGATATATTTTCTAACTTACTTATATTAACCAATTTGCCTCAATTTATATTGAGGAATTTTGTAACCTCTTTCACTGACTTTAAGTCACACCAAGGCTTTAGCATACTCCATTCATATATTTATCCCTCAACACACATTTATCGACTTTAAACATGAGCCAGGAACTTCTTTGGAAATCAGAGAATGCTTAGGCAGATTCTGTCCTCAAAGATCTTCCAATCTATTCACCATAGTGTTTGTAATATCTTCCCTGGGTCAGAATTCAAAGTGGAGATTAAAAAAAAAAATACACGTATTTATTTTTAGAAGTTCTACTTTATTCATTATAGGGTATGATCATGTATTTACCGTATGATGTATCATCTCAGTAGTTCTGACATGTAATCCTTTCTGGAAAACATGATTCTGGTGGATTGTAACTGCAATACTCTTTGATGTAATTGCTGGAGAACATCTAATATTTGTTGGCTTTCTTTTACTTTTTTCCCAATAATACTGCTGATAATACGACCATAACTAGGAAATGGAATTTCTCTATTTTTTCTAATTCTCTTAATTTGCAAGTGGGGGTGAAGTATAGGGAAAGAAGGTACATGGAGTTAATAAGAATCATTGTACCCCAAAAGGTGACCTGTATCTTCATTTTATTCTCAATAATAAACCAAGAAGTTTATTCTTGGAATGAATCTCATTTTTTCAAGTTCCTCCAGTTCAGATACAATGTACCATATTTCTACAATTCTAAAATATACATAGCTTCTATATTTTACCATATCTGAAGTCAGAGATTATTTTAAAGTATATTGACACATTTAATATGATGGATTATTTTTCTTGAAAAAAATCACTAATCAATATCGAATTTTATAATAGTGAACTCTTAAAAATAACAAAATAAGGTAGGCTTACATTGCAGATGAGAAAGATTTGTACTTTCTACAGAAGATGAATTTAATTTAACTTCTTTTTTCCTATTTAATTTACTAATATATCAGAAGTTCAGTATTGATAATTGCTTTCTCTTCACAATTTTTTTGTTTGCAAAAAGCACCTGACCTTTGCTTTCATACTTGCAAGAATATAGTAACACAAACCACTTTCAGCCTATCCAAACATTTAGCATTCTTTGCAAACATGATTTTCAGCAACCATCTGAGAGGTGGTATATAAAAAGTACTCAGACTCATCATCAATGTAGTTTGCCAAAAATATAATCATTTTTAACAAATTCTTCTAAATAAAGACAGTCTTTACATGAAAATAATGTTACAAGGTCCAACTTAATTATGATTATCTATTTAGAAATTGAAACTACAGAAAAAATTCATTTCATCATAATAAAAAAGCATTAAGCCTTAAATTCTTCTTAAAAAGAATAAAACTGGCTCAAATGGTTGATTGCCAGCCATCAAATGATCTCAACTGAATAATTTTCAGTCGACTATTTTTTTAGTCATCTAAAGCCGGCATGAACCTCTCATTTGAGATCTAAGCCTGACATGGACCTAACATTTAACCTAGCACTTATTATAAGTCACATTACTTTTCCATTCAAATTTCATAACAACAGTGTACAGAGGAGCTATTATGAGTCTCATTTTCAAGTAAGAAACTGGTTAAGTGAAGTTAAATGCATTGTTCAAATTCATACTATTAGTAAATGGCAGAGTTGGGATTCAAATCTGTACAGACTTCACTGCCTGGGCCACAGAGAACTAAAAAACAATCACTATTATCAAACACAAAGGCACATATAAAAAACTGTAAGTCATTTAACTCACTCTTACTACAAGATTTAGGAAATTTCAGTCTCTTGGATATAAAAGAGAAAGGAATAATAATGAATTTGATACCATTCTTTCTTTTTTTCTCTTTGGGTTTGGGATTGCAGCATTGATTCTGTATAGTTTCAGCCCCAAAGAGAAAGAGTGCATATATCAAATTTCAACAAGGGTGAAAAAAGCTATTGAGAAGAACCTACAAAGTATTGGGTATACTCTCAATACATCCCTAAATTTGTTCCTCTAACAATGATGTGATAAAAATGATATAAATAGTAACCAAATACTTCTTTATCTTTGTATAGTTGTTTGGAATTTATAAAATGTTTTCATTTGCATTTATTACTTTATCAGCACGTGACTATATTGGATAAAATTCCTAACTTCATTGATTTAACATTAAATCAAAGCTCATTCTTACATTTCCAGTAAGCAGTTGTGACAGGCCTGGAACATGGATTTTACGATGCTTACTTTACAACCTTCCAATTACATATTTTCATAGTCTTCTATTTATGGAAATTTGGATTAATTTCCTCTTTAAAATCTTTTTAAGTGTTCATTTAGTTTTGAGAGAGAGAGAGAGAGTGTATGTGTGTATGTGTGAGAGTGTGTGTATGTGTATGTGAGAGAGAGAAAGAGAGACAGAGAGAGAGAGAGGACAAACAGGGGAGTGGCAGGGAGAGAGGGAGACACAGAATCTGAAGCAGGCTCCCGGCTGTGAGCTGTCAGCACAGAGCCTGATGTGGGGCTCGAACTGACAAACCACAAGATCATGACCTTTAGCCCAAGTCGAAAGCTCAACCAACTGAGCCACCCAGGTGCCCCTAGTCTCCTCCTTTTAATGTTAATAACAATTCTGTAATTAACACAATACTAAATCTATCTATCTATCTATCTATCTATCTATCTATGTTACAAATACAAAATATACATACTATATCAGGGAAGGGTCAGATAGTTTAGGATGCAAGGTAGTCAAAAATAGGCCAATATATAATGGGGAAGACAGTACAAATGACGTACTGAGTAGTTGCTAGGCCAAAAAGTATCCTTATGCTGATAGCCCAAAAGGATTTTTCCTAGACTGTGAGTTGGGAAAGCTTTTTATGCAGAAGTGAATCTGGAGTGGAAATCTGAATGATAAGTAGGAACTAATTACATGAAGAGAAGTTACCTTGATGAAAAAGGGTAAACAAAATACTTCCAAAAAGAGGAAATAGAAAGTGCAAAGATTTTGTGGCAGAAAAACCACTGGATACTTGAGAGGGAGAAAGAAGAGACAGGTAGCTGAAATGTAGAGACCATGATAGAGAGTGGAGTAAGGTGAGGGCAGAGGAGAGGCAAGAAATACGGACTCGGACTGGGTTTGTTTGTCTTATATTAAGTTGAAGGACAGCTTTATACATTTTCAGTATCAACCCTTTATCTGTTATTTATATGGTAACTGTCTTTTTTCTTCTTGCTATTTAAAATTACAATTTATTTAGCTCTTTATAAGTTTTAGGAAGAAGAAGAAAGTAGGTAAGTGCAGATTGTTGTATTTGGTTGATACAGGTAAAATCTGATCTTTATCTCTATAATCTCAGCTGCCAAAGAGTGAGGATTAAGTATTGTGATGAGTGTGGCAATCCATATCATACTATATTTGTCTTCAAAATTCTCCATCATTTTATGGAAACTCTAGTTATTAAAATTACTATTCTTTTATAATATGGCACATCCTGGAATTGGAACTGATTCTTTCAAGATGAGTAACAGAATGTTTGATGTACTCCAGCAAATTGTATCCTGTAAGAATAGGAACAAGATCAAGGTAACAAGGAAGAGGAACTGTGTGTTTATGTTTTATAAAAGAAAGGCAGAGAATGGCAAGAAATAATATTTTATATTGCTCTCGCAGTTATTGCCATTTATCTAGAAGTCATCTTCAATTATTTCCTTCTCTAATACCCCATAGACCTTCCTATCAACTTGGTTGACCCATATTGTTAATTCTACCTCCTATATATTTCTGAAAACTACTCTCTTCTTGAAATAGTCACTGCCAATCCTTTGGTTCAATCTATATCACCACTAACCTAATTACTGAAACTCTCCACACTAGTGTGATTTCACAGGCCCCAGCTTAAACTCTCTCCAATCTTCTACATTGTAAATAAGGATATTTATTTTTAAAAATTCTTATTATGTTATTTCTGTGTTTTAAAGGCCATCAATAAAAACAAAAAACTGAGAAACTATTACAGAATGGTGGAACCAAAGAAAAATAACAAGTACATGCAATATGGGATCCCAAATAAAATACTCTAACAGAGAAAACAAACAAACAAACAAACAAACAAAGATTAAAACACTGTTAATGAAGCTGATGAATTTTGAATAAGGTTTGTAGTTCAGTGAATAATATTGCACTGATGTTAACTGAGTGCTCTTGATAACTGTACTACGGTTATTTATGTAAGATGTTAATATTAGGAGAAGTGGAATGAGGAGTATAAGGAAACTGTAATTCTAAAACTACTTCAAAATTAAAAGTTGAAAACAGACAATACTATCGATGACTTCCAACTTCTACCAGAAATAAACCCAAACTCTCCACATGACATACAAAACCCTTAAAGTCCTCGCCCCAATCTACATTTTCATGCTTACCTCCAGCTCCTACCTCTTGCCCTCATGCTTCCTGCCATCCCACACACTCCCCTACCACCGTGCTATATTATTTTTTTCAGCAGCCTAGTTGTTTATACAAAGTATTTACTTTTGGAATCTTAACAATATTTCTTCTTCTGATTTATGGGTGCGATATAGATCTTCATTTAATATAGTCTTTTTAACATTTTCTAAGCAATGTTTTGTGGTATTCAGTGAATTAGATTTTGCACTTTGTCATATTTATTATTAAGTATTTATATATCTACATTCTTTTATAAATGGTACTTAATTTTCAATTTTTTTAAAAAAATTTGTATGTTTTATTTATTTCTGAGAGAGAGAGAGAGAGAGAGAGCATGAGCAGGGGAGGGGCAGAGAGAGAGGGAGACACAGCATCTGAAACAGGCTCCAGGCTTTGAGCTGGCTGTCAGCACAGAGCCCGACGCGGGGCTCGAACCCACAAACTGTGAGATCATGACCTGAGCCGAAGTCAGATGCTTAACTGACTAAGCCACCCAGGCGCCCCCTTAATTTTCAATTTTTATTGCTAGGATGTATAAAATACATCAGATTATTGCATACTGATTTTGTATTTGAAATCTGTTTTTTTTTTTTTTTTTATGTTTTTATTTATTTCTAGGAGAGAGAGAGAGACAGCGTGAGCAGGGGAGGGTCAGAGAGAGAGGGAGTCACAGACTGAAACAGGCTCCAGGCTCTGAGCTGGCAGTCAGCACAGAGCCCGACGCAGGGCTCGAACCCACGAACCGTAAGATCATGACCTGAGCGAAAGTCGGACGCTTAACCGACTAAGCCACCTAGGCATCCCTTGTATTTGAAATCTTATTAAACATGGTTGCTAGTTCTAGTTTCCTTTTTTGTAGATTCTATAGGATTTTCTACATAGACAGTCATATAGTTTTTTTTTTAAAAAAAAAATGGCACCTGCACTTCTTCCTTTCCAATCTGCATGACTTTTCTTTCCTTCCACACCTTATAGCGCTGACTAGTGCAGTACCATGCTGGGCATGGATGGTAAGAGCAGTCACTCTTCCTTTGTCCCTGATCTTACAGGGAAAACATTCAATCTTTGACAATTAACTATGACCTTATCTGTAAATCGTTTTTTTGGACCAAGTTCTTTATGAAGTCGAAAGAGTTCCTTCTATTCCTAGTTTGCCGAGAGTTTTTGTCAGGGACTGACGTCGACTTTTGTCAAAAGTGTTCTGGATCTATTGAAATGGTCAGGTGGATTTTTTTCCTCGGTTTTCTCATATGAAAAGTTAATTGATTGGTTTATAAATGTTAAACCAGCCTAGCAAAGGTAAGGCTGGCCTCATTAGGTCAGTTGGAATGCAGTCACATTTATTCAGTTTTCTGGAACAATCTGTGTATAAATAGTGTTATTTCTCCTTTAAGTCTTTGGTAGAACTCACCAGTAAGACTTCCGGGGAGTGGAGTTTCAGTTGTGAGAAGTTTTTAACTATAGTTGTAACTAAAAAATCAATGTTATAAATAGAAGCAGGGATACTTAGTGTATTCAAATTCTTTTCAGTGAACTTTGGTAGTCTGCATCTTCAAAGGGGTTTATGCTTTTCATTTAAATTGGCAAATTTATCGGCATACAGGTGTTCATGATAATCCTTTATAATTCTTTTAATATCTGTAGTATCTGTAATAATGTTGCCTCTCTCATGCTTGATACTGGTAATTTGTATCATCTCTTGTTCCTAATCAGTCCTGCTACAGGTTTATCAATTTTATTAACTTTCTCAAAGAAATAGCTCTTGGTTTCATTGATTTTTGTTATCGCTTCTTTGTTTTGTGTTTCATTGATTTCTACTCTGCTCTTTGTAATTTCCTTCTGCTTAATTTAGATTTAATTCACTCTTCTTTTTTAAAGGCAGAACCTGTGATCATCAATTTTAGACCTTTACTTTTTTTTCTAATATAAGCATTTAGTCCTGTAAATTTCCCTTTCATACTGCTCTAGTTTACTTTTTTCAAAAATTTTTAATGTTTTATTTCTGAGAGAGATAAAAAAAAAAAAAGGGAAGGAGGGAAAGGAGAAAGAGAGGGAGACACAGAATCTGAAGCAGACTCCCAGCTCTGAGCTGTCAGCACAGAGCCTGATGCCAGGCTCAAGCTCAGGAACCATGAGATTGTGACCTGAGCCAAAGCTGGGTGCTTAACCAAGTGTGCCACCCAGGCACTTTTTGTGTATTTTATTCACCTTTCCAACTGGAAATTTAACCATAGTTATTTTTGTAGTTTTTGTTTGATATTTCAATATCTAGGATATAGCTCAGTCTATTTTTGTCACTTACTTTTTAAAAATGGGTTGTTTTTCTTCTTGCATTTTTGTGCAAGTCTCATTATTTTAGATGGACTGTTGGCTAGCAAAGATGAAGATACATCTGATATACTGGCACACTTCTCCTCCAAACAGGCTGTTACTGTGGGGGTGAGTTAATCCAGTCAGGAATTGACCTGGACATGCATTTTGCTGTTGTGGTTGTCATCACTATGTACAAGGTACCGTGAGCTTCACAGGTTGCTATTACTTTGTATTTAGAATGGGGCCTGGGTGGTCAGATTTTCTTCCGTGTTCCTGCTCTTCCTTAAGCTTTCAAACTGCTCCTTCCCAGACATACCACAGTGGAAATCCTTGCGTGCCCTGGGTCCAGCCCCCAGGGTAGACGGCTAGGTTACACAATAGTAGGTCTTTGTGGGCCTGGGCCAACCTCGACCTCCATCTCAGGCATGTCTTGTGTGCCTGGGTGTTCAAGAAAGTGGACCTTGCCCAATGTTGCTGCCCCTCGTTTCTAGGGTAGCTCAACATTACCTTTTATCTTTTTGATGGTGGGTCAGGGGGGAGTTTTAATGCTTCCCTGAATGAGTAGACCTCTGCTTGATACTTGTAAAAGATCCTGGACCCAAGATGATTGTTTATGGATAGAGGGGTAGAGGCTTTTGCTTTGACCTATTCACCAGCAGCAAGCACCCCATTGGTAAGAAGGTTTTTTTTTTTTTTTTTTGCCCTTTCCTCAGCACCTTAAGATTTTTACTTTGTACGTGACAAAGGATGGCTAAGTGGGTGAGGTATTGTGCTTGGTCCCGTATGGCCAGCCAACTAGCCTGCAGTTGCCTACACCACTGAGGGGAACATTATCTGATATCATGCTGACCCCAACTTTCTTATGAGCACTCAACAAAGGTCCATGGCAATAGCTCACAAATGAGTATGAATCCCCCCTTGTGTCTGGGATCCCTAGCTATTCTAAACAAGCACAGTAACTTTCACTTGGCTCTTATAACTTCATAAAAATTCTAAGTGAGTCCCTCCAGCCTGTGTGGAGGGTAGTAAACTCTTTCTTCTCTATTTTATCAAAGGCCAAAGAAAAACTGTGACTGTGTTTTGCCTGTCCTTGAAGGAGCTCTCCTCCTTAAATTTTGGTTTCCTTGGGGTGCCTGGATGGCTCAGTCAGTTAAGCTTCCGACTCTGGCTCAGGTCATGATCTCACAGTTTGTGAGTTCGAGACCTGCGTTGGGCTCTGTGCTGACAGCTCAGACCCTGGCGCCTGCTTCAGATGCTGTATCTCCTCTCTCTGAGCCTCCCCTGCTCATGTTGTCTCTCTCTCTCTCTCTCAGGGGGAAAAAAAAAAAAAACAAAAAAAACATTAGAAATATTGATACTCTTTTGTGATAGGACCAGCAGAGATAAGCTCTATGAAATCAGAGCTGTTGTGCATCTTTTAAAACTCAGATGCTCTTGGCATATGGGAGAACTCAGTAAATATTTCTTAAAAGCATAAATATAACATAATATGTTATAGATTAGAGGATTTATCTTCAGAAATAGTATTTCTCAGGGATGCTTTTCCAGTAGTAATACATTAAATGCAGTTTGTTACCTCTTTAGTCTGTAAAGATTCATTTAAAAACTCATTTCTTCTGATTTTTATTTGATCAAAATAATCTTTTAATACTATGTATGTTTTAGATAATTTTAAGCTAAGCATAATAATTCATTTTGGATTTTACATGAGCTAAAATGGCTATTTCTATGAGTTATAACAGCAGCCCTGAAAACTCATTTGATTTTCTAATGTTGTATATTCCAATTCATTGTAAAATAATTTAATTTTTCTCATTCTTTAATCTGTGATTTCACTTTGATTTGATTAAGACATATGGTTGGCAGCAGCAGCTAGATCACAGTTATCCATTTGTGAATCGATCACCACTATCACAATTTATGGATAATCACATTTCACTTAGCATAAAATGCACTTGGACGGATTCTTTGCCAGGAAGTAATCTTTTACCATCTGCAGTTTGTTATTATATTCTAATTTCACTAATAATGCCTTTCAACATAGTATCAGAAGCATTTCTATTTCTGGGGGAAAAATTGTCTACATACTTTACAGAGCTATGGAACAGTGCATAAGGTCAGAAACACTATTTAATAGTTAGCTTGGCCACTTCTAGCAGCAATTATGAAGTGAAAGGAGATAATTCCTGAAAAGTACAGCATAAGTCACATGGACTCCTTTCTCTTCTGTTTTTTTAAGCAGCACCACTCAAGCTGTTGAAAAAGGCTGTATTTAAATCTCTGACACTAATTCTCTTCGTGTACAATTCACTTAAACATATAAAGACAATGTTTCTTCCAAGAGAAGATATAAAATCGAAACACTAGGCTGACACAACAATCTTCCAACCATTGACATTGGCATGGAAAATAAGAAAAAAAAAATTACAAAAAAACCGCCAACCACCCAAGCATCCCCTACTCTTGCTATTGCTTAGACACTGCTGCTTTCAGAAAAGAAGCATGGGGAAATGTGCTGGCTTATAATAGAGACCTAGGTTGTATATGAGGAATCTTGATTTCTAGTCTTGGTTCAGATATGAATCATTGCTGGGCCTTGGGCAAGAATCACTTTTTCTCTTTGGGTTTCGGTTTCTTCAGGTATTAAAGGCGGGTATTAGACTAACTGATTTCCTGGGAGACACCATACCAACATTTCCCTCTCTCTTCCTGTTTTTTTTTTTTGTTTTGTTTTGTTTTTTTTTTAATGTTTTATTTATTTCTAGGAGAGAGAGAGAATGACAGCATGAGCAGGGGACGGTCAGAGAGAGAGGGAGTCACAGATTGAAACAGGCTCCAGGCTCTGAGCCGGCAGTCAGCACAGAGCCCGACACGGGGCTCGAACCCATGAGCCGCGAGATCATGACCTGAGTGAAAGTCAGACACTTAATCAACTAAGCCACCCAGGCGCCCCTCTCTTCCTGTTCTATTATTGACCAGTGTCTTGTCTAGTTGGCACATTCTAACTTAATTGGTTACATTATGGCCTACAAAAACAAACAGGTTTTCTACGTTTTTAAGATGGCTTTATATGTCTCTGTTTTGATTCATTAGAAGGACATTTTTATTTCCCTGTTTCTATGTGAGCTGGGTGCTACTGGTGAATTAGTGTACTCTTTCAAATTTATAATGAAAACCTCTGATGGACTTAACTTATAATATGCCTGTTTTAAAATGTCCTAGAACTTTGGATTTTTCTTTTTCACTGCGTGAAAGGTTCTATGGCCCTTTCAAAGTAAGGTTTATTTATTTGGAATGAAACATTTGCTTTTAATGTGCCATATAGATGACAGATAGATAGAGAAAGACAGATATATCTATCTATATCACTAAGTTGAATGCTTTTTCTACCATCTCCAGTCCCCCACCTCATGGAACAAAAGGGAAAACTTTAAGATAATATTCTGAATACTAATAATTTTTCTTTTTATTGGTAAGAGACATGACAGACAAAGAAAGTAGGATTCATGTGGATTACTATCAAAGAAGCAATCTCTAAAAAACAATATTTCTTATGGTAACCTTTTCCTCCCTATGTCTTTCAGTGAAACACTGCAATGTTTTATAATTCACAGCACCTTCTATGTCATATCACCCTGAACCCTTCTGATAAATGATGTCCATGAAAATTGTTTTAATGAGAGTTAGATGCTTTGGTTGCAAAGGGATGTTTTATCTCCAGTAGTAATAACATAATGATATGTTTCCTAAGCTTAAAGATTCCATTTCAAAGCCTTTCTTATCTCTTTTTTACCACCACAAATACCTATGAAATAACAGTGATCATTACACCTTATTTGCCTTACAGAGCTTCTGCTAATCACAAATGAAAACATGTATGCAAAAGTCCCTTTCCAACAGCAAAGTTATGCAATACTATGATTTGTATTACCTTATTCACATGACTCTACTCTTTTACTTGGATCATCCTGAAGTATAGTTTGAGTTAATGAATTACCAAAGTTTATAATCATTTAGAGATTAAGCTACGAAGCACATACCCAAAGGAATACAAAAGCAGTCTAATATAAGGTGTCCACACTCTTTAGGAGCTTACAGTTGACTTAGTGTTAGTCACTCAATATTAATCATATATAGGCAAAATATTTATTTAAAAGAAAAAATGACAAAGTATGCAACTATTATTTAAACTTAAATAAGACACACATTTAAATATGAGTTGGATCAATTTGTCCTGAACTATTTCAAGATTTTTTTTTTTGCTAAAGTAGCACATTCACATTTAATTCCTTTAAAAAGGTTGTCTTTTTTCTAAAAAGAAATATTTTATTGGCACAAAATCCCTATTTAAGTAATATCTGATGAAATAAAAATAAAGTAGATCATAGAGAAGAGTTTGATTTTGATAACTGAAGTGGAAGGAGAAGGGTATTCTGGAAAGTGGATGAAAAATTTAAATAAACAAGGTCTTCTTTCCTTTAAAAAATACAATAGAGGAAACACACTCATACTCATTCACAGACCACTTTGAGACAATCTTGCTCTTATTCTCAGGTTAAGCTGAAATAAGACTTCCATAAGTTACTCGGCAAAAGAGATCCCTGAAGAACTAATAGATCTTGAATTTCAAAAAAATTAAATGCTCCTTATTGAGAATAGTTCATTTTATAGTGCAGCAATCAGAGAACGGCTTGACATAGTGTTAGCTTAAGAGGAGAGATTTTAGAGAGTATTAGGAATTAGAAATTGCATAGAAGAGCAGTCATTTATGTGTCAGGCAGAGAACTGTTGATTAAGCAACACTTTTTCCAGACACATGTTTACTCTGGAGTAGTGATTACAATCACTGTCATCCTCTTCAGATACTGGCCTGTTTACTGAGTAAAGATTTAATAGTAATGAGATAAAACAAATATAGTCAAGTTACTGTGTTACTCTTCTCCATATATCTTGGTACCCACTGCATGTTGATTTTCTACAGAAACTATAATAGAAAGAGAGGGAGAGGTGGGGGGAGAAGGGAGAGAGGGAGGGAAAAGATAGTGAGGAAGAACAAACACCATTTCAAAGATGTTTAGGACAGAATAAAATCTAAACTCTAGTACCTTGATTCAATGTGTGTGCTCTGCAATTGGAATGCCTGGGTTTTCATTCCAGTTCCCATGCTTTTCGCATGTGACTTCAGGAAAGTTATTTAACCTGTATGGGTCTTATTCCCTTACTACTAAAGGGGAAATGATACTAATATATACCACTATCATAAGAATTAAGTGAGTTAATACATATTAGGGCAATGCCTAATACACAGTGAGTGCTCAATAAATGTAATCCAGTGTTTCTAAATTTGAGTTTTCAACAGAATAAGCTTCAGAAAAGGAAGCTCTATACTAGCACATTATGTAGGCAGATGGGATACAGCTAGAGAGAAGCTTAAAAAACAGAAGGGAAATGAATTGTTAAGGTAGTAGAGGAAATTTTGAATCACTATTCATGCAACAAATGACTGCTGAGTATCTATTATGTACAAATCTGTGTTCAGTGCTGCAATTCAAGAAAATTATGAGTTCCATAAAAATTCTTTCTTGCCTCTCAAACTATAGTAATGAATTTTAGGTTTTTAACTATTCTCAATATGTTCGTATCTTATACTTCTAACATGTCTTCTTTTACTAGCATTTTCTGAAGGAAATCAAACTAGTTTTTAAAGCTGGGCATGTCTCATGGCTACATGTAAGTTATGCCTGGGTGTGAGTAAGTACAGATAGTCACCTCTTTGGCCCTTCCATAAATGTGATCACAGGAATCAGCTAAGATAATTAAAGCTATCAGCTTGAAATGTTGTCTCACAGTGAGTAAATAAACTTGTACAAACTGTGTAAGATCCTGAAACATCTTGCTAAGACAGTGTAATTGCACTAAAAAGAAACCAGTATCAATGAGCCGCAATGACAGGTTTTTTTGTTAAATCAGAATTTAAATAAGATCTTCTTTTTTTTTTAAGTTTTATTTATTTCTGAGAGAGAGAGAGAGAGAGAGAGAGAGAGCATGCACACATGCACAGAAGCAGGGGAGAGTGGAGAGAGGGGGAGAGAGAGAATCCCAAACAGGGCCCGCTCTGTCAGTGCAGAACCCAATTCAGGGCTCTATCTCATGAACTGTGTGATCATGACCAGAGCTGAAACCAAGAGTCAGATGCTTGACCAGCTGAACCACCCAGGAGCCCCTAAATGAGATTTTATTTAAATATATTCTCTTGTTTATTTATTTATTTTTCCAAGTAACATCATTTTTTTCTAGGTGTTTATTGAAATTCAAGTTAGTAAACATACGGTGTAATATTAGTTTCAGGTGTAAGGTACAGTGATTCAACACTTCCATAAACACCCGGCACTCTTTATAACAAGTGCACTCCTTAATTCCCATCACCTATTTTAAAACTAGTTTCAGATTCTCTCATGAGTCTAAGAACTCACTGGGTTCTTTCTCTATTTATCAGTTAAATTAAAAATGCAAATAAAATTTACTATTATTATCTCAAAATATCTTTTAAAAATTTATCAAATTTATCTTTCTTATATCTCCTCTTAATTTTGTATTGAAAAATACAAATATGGGATAGTCTATGTCTCATTCAATTATCATTCTTAAAATGTCACATTAGCTTTGGGATTATCATTTCCATCTATAAAGCGAGAAATGGAATCATTTGCCACATCTACACTCAAATAAATAGCAAAATCAACTTGGAATAAGTTTATTCTCCAATTGATTCATTATAGAATAAATGAATCAATGCATACTACACAACATATATATAGTATGTGACTTTTTTAAATGTTTGTTTTTGAGACAGAGAGAAACAGAGTGTGAGCAGGGGAGGGTCAGGGTGAGAGAGGGAGACACAGAATCTGAAACAGGCTCCAGGCTCTGAGCTAGCTGTCAGCACAGAGCCCAACGCAGGACACGAACTCACAAACAGTGAGATCATGACCTGAGCTGAAGTCTGATGCTTAAATGACACGCGAACTCACAAACAGTGAGATCATGACCTGAGCTGAAGTCTGATGCTTAAATGACTGAGTCACCCAGGCACCCCTATAGAAATTCTTAAAACAGTGGTAACTAGACTAAATACAAATTTAGATAAATCATTAAAATGAAATGTCTTTAAATGTGTGCTAACGTATTTAGAAGGGTGACACCAACGACATAGGAACACAGTAGAAAATGACTGAAAAATGATGTTGACTTTACTTCCTTTCAAGCTTTAGATGTAAATCTTTGGTTCGGAGAAGAAAGATCTGGAAGTCTAGGTAAACCCAATCTTTAATTAGTAATTCTCAAGGCTGCCTTCTACCTTGATCAGACCAATGTAGCTTCAGCTACTCTATCCAGGTTCTGTGTTTGTAGTCAGGGATACTGGACTTGGAAGGAATAAGTTAAGCAAATGCAGTTGTGTGTGGGAAGAAAAAATGTAACAATCCATAGTGCTTGAACTCTTGAATTTACTAGCATATGCCTTGGCAAGAAACTAGTAAATGCTGGTATAAAATCAGCTTACTTTTTAAAAAATATATTTTTATANACAATATGGAAGCATCTTATATTACTATTTCAAAGTAGAAAAGAGAAATGCATAAAGAATTACATACAAAAATGTAATTTTGATTTTATTCTTTATAAGCAGTGATGGGAAAAATACAGTAAGAAAAGTATCTGAATGGCTAGTATCATACTATTTTAATATTTAACAGAGTTAGAATATTATAGTATTAAAAGCTGTATACTGTTCTGTTTAATATATTAAATATATGTTATATATGTATCTATCACATATTATATATATGTTGTGTAGTATGCATACACATATTACTTTTGTTACTTAACTTTCTGATATTGTTGGGTATAGTGAAAAAATAATTCAATTTAATTTAAGCAAATATATATTAAGAAGCTAGATTATAGACTTCAGTGACTAAAATACAATTCTTACATTTTTTTTAGAGTAATTGTTTTTTTTTTTTAATGTTTGATTTATTTCTAGGAGAGAGAGAGAGCGTGAGCAGGGGAGGGTCAGAGAGAGAGGGAGTCACAGACTGAAACAGACTCCAGGCTCTGAGCTGACAGCACAGAGCCCGATGCGGGGCTCAAACCCACGAACCGCTAGATCATGACCTAAGCAAAAGTCGGATGCTTAACCGACTAAGTCACCCAGTCGCCCCAACAATTCTTACATTTAAAGAAATTACAAAAGGAAAAAGGCAGCCTGGATACATAACTTCTAAAATAAAATCTGCAAGTCTCAGTTTTTTCATCTGCAAAGTGGAGGTACTAATACATATTTATAGGCATTAATCTTGAAAACAGTAAAGTATTTGAAAACTGCAAGCTGTTATTGCAGCTATTAAGAAAGAAATAGTTATTCATTGGTTTCAGGAATGCAAAACTATATAAAAATTATATTTATTTTCAAATAGGAAAATATTTTTTAGAAAACTGAACAACCATCATCTGTATTTTCACAATTGTTTTCATAATGGAAAACCATTAGCCTATCTTAAGCATCCATCAAGATCATTCTTATATCTTTCACTCTATATTTTTGAACATATTAGTGTTTTAGTTGTCTAAGTGGGTAGAAAATGAGATTAGTTCAAAAGGAGTTAAGAGAAATTGCAGATTTGCTGTTTGAGTAATAATCCTAAAGTTTATTGTAAAACTTCATTGATGTCAATTATATAGCCTGCATATAATTCCCTATGGAATGTTCATTAAGGATTGGGATAAAGTGGGTCAAATTGTGCACTGAAACAGAATTCTTGGTTTAAAATATTAATTATCAGATGTGAGTGAGAAAAAAAAAAACATACTGCTTGGTGCTAATTTCTTTTAATTAAGGTTAAAATGAGATCATCATAATTCCAAATTGCAAATTCTTCTCACATATAGAATTTTATTGTAGCATTATTTTTTTTTTCAATTTCTCCCGTCATGAAAGAAAACTTTTCTTTTTCAAAGTGAGGAATATCAAAATGCCAAAATATCACTGCTGACAGATAAGGGCTTTGAAACACAATGCAGTTATCTCACCACAATAACACTGGGGTTTGTTCATTTTGAATAGTAATGTCTTCAACATGATTGATAATGTTGTAGTAGGATAAACTATTTTCCAGCGACCTGTTTCATTGGTAGATACATGGAATTTTAATATGCCCTTTCAAAGATAGTGGTGATCTCCATGTAAATAAAGTAAGTCAGAAACAGCCACTCTCCTCATACATAGCATAGATATGGAAATGTCCTCTGTTTCTAAATAAGGGAAATATTATATATATATATATAACATTATAAAATTTTAATATATTATTTTATTTTATATATTTTATATATATAAATATATATTATATATTTTATATAAATATTATATATATAAATAAGGGAAATATATATATGTGTGTGTATATATATATATATATATACATATATAAAGGTTATTTATGAGACAGAGAGCATGCATGCATGTGAATGGGAGAGGGACAAAGAGTGAGGGAGAGAATCCCAAGCAGACTCTGAGCTATCAGCATAGACTCCAAAGTGAGGCTTGATCGCAAAAATCATGAAATCATGATCTGAGCTGAAACCAAGAGACAGATGCTTAACTGACTGAGCCACCCAGGTGCCCCAAGGAGAAAAAATATTTGTTTCATCTTTGTTTTTTGAAGTCTTTTTATTTATTTGGAGAGAGACAGAGAGAGGAAGAGAAAGAATGGGAGAAAAGCCCAAGCAGACTCTGAGATGTCAGCACAGAGTCCTACTTGGGGCTTGATCTCACGAATGGTGACATCATGACCTCAGCTGAAATCTATAGTCTGATGTGAAGCAGACTGAGGCATCCAAATGCCCCAGGAAAATATTTTTATAGAGACAAAGCTGGGTTTGTTTTCTTGCAAGAATATAAAAATGTAAATTGACCTTGAAACTACTTGAAGGTTTATTTCAAAATATCCATGATGGAAATGCATTTTTTATTAAAAAAAATACATAGTCTCTCTTTTGGGTCTTGGGGTGACTTTGACAGACTATAGTTGCACTCTGAAGGATATGAATCAAGTGATTAGAACAATGAGTAAATTATTTACAGGAATTAGAATCAAAGAAGATATGTGACACTTGTGTTTTGATTGTGATCACATCAGAAGGAGTACACCTACTGGCAAACATCTCATATTCATCCCTAATCATGATCTTTGACAAATATGTCAACTGCTATCTTCAGCTTCTTGACAGAGATATATTATACTTTTTAGGTCTGTGTATGGTTCCAAGAATAACTTCATCCATAATTGGTAGATGATGTATCTTCTTCTCTTTTATCTCCTTCCCTTTGTTTAATTTTGGTAAATACAAAACATGAAATAAAATAATAATCACTCCAATTCCCACCAGTAATTCAACACATTGTCTAATTATATTGCCAAATTCAAGGTAGGAAGTATTTTATTTTATTTTATTGTATTGTATTTTTTAATTTTACTTTATTTTATTTTATATGTTTATTTTTATTTATTTTGAGAGAAAGAGATAAAGAGAGAGAAAAAGAACACAAGCAGGGGTGGGGCAGAGAGAAAGGGGGAGAGAGAGAATTCTAAGCATGCTCTGCACTGGCAATGTGCAACCCTACTCTGGGCTTGATCTCACAAACTATAAGATCATGACCTGAACTGAAATCAAAAGTCGATATCTACCGACTGAGACACCCAGGCTCCCATATATCTTATATTTCAGTGTGTAAAGTTTAGATGTTATATTAATGAGAAATCCATACACCAAAACCCTACTTAAAATAATAGGGGTGACTGGATCAGTCAGTCAGTTAAGTGTCATACTCCTGATTTCACTCAGATCATGATCTGATATTTATGAGATTGAGTTCCGCATTGGGCTCTGCACAGATATAGAGGAGCTTGCTTGGGATTCTTTCTCCCTCTCTGTCTGTCCCTCCTCAACTCACATGTCCTCTCGCTCTCTCTCAAAATAAATAAATAAATTTAAAAATGCATAATATTGGACTTTTGATTTCTGCAAGAATATAGCTTGGAAGTCACCATGCTATCCTAATGACAGATAAAAAGCTGAAGAAACTGAACAACTAACAACTCTTCTTGGATCCATAAGACAGGAGGACACATGACAGAGTGCTGTCTCCACTGAGAAAGACAAGCAAATACAGGTCATCATGGCTTACCATCTTACCAGAGTAGAGATTCACAAATGGCAACCACCAGAAACCAGTGCCAGTGTAGGAAAAGCAGAACTGTAATTGACAAGGAGGTTTAGTGCAGTCTACTCTGAGAGCTAAAAGTTCCAGAGACACCTGTCATAGAGGATCTCCCACAATGTTCTGAGATTTATTTCCAGGAGTTTGACCATTTTCTTGCTGTTAGCCTCAGAGGAAAATCCCCCTCTGCTGTTGGCAGAGAGAGGAGAGCAGGAACCATTTTGAAATACACCCAAAAGTTCTTATCTTCTTAATGAGCCTTGTCCTAGGGGAAACTACTTAGCTAGAGCTTAATTTGTCCAGTATTATCATAGCTTAACTTAGTTGGGGAAGAAAAATACCCAATTCCAGACACCCTATCCATTGTGTCCCACCTAAGTGGGAAACAAAAACATAAACGCCTGTGAAGTTCACAGACCAGAGGCACAGGCTCACTAAAAGACTGATACCTAATTATAGAACTATAGAATTCCTTCCTCCCACACCACCACTACTACTACATTACTAAAGGACTATTGACAGTAGTTCCTTTTACCTAGTATATCATGTTTGATTATCAGTAAAAAATGATAAGGCATGTCCAAAGGTGAAAAACATAGTTCAAAGAGATGTATGTTAGAATATTAAGTCTGGATTTCAAAGCAGCTATGATTAATGTGCTAAGAGCTCTAATCAATAAAACAGACAGCATGCAAAAACAGATGAGCAATATAAGCAGATATGGAAATCCTAAGAAAGAAACAAAAAGAAATGCTAGAGATAAGAGAATAAAAGAAAACAAACCATGCCTTTGATGGGCTTATTAGTTGGGCATGCCTGAGTAAACATCTCTAAGTTGGAGGATATATCAGTAGAATCCTCAAAAACTAAAAGGAAAGAGAAGAAAAAATGAAAATGAAACACAACAGAATATCCAAGGACCATAGGACAACTATGTAGGACAACATAAGTGTAATGGGAATATTAAAAGAGGAAGGAAGGAAGGAAGGAAGGAAGGAAGGAAGGAAGGAAGGAAGGAAGGAAAGAAAGAAAGAAAGAAAGAAAGAAAGAAAGAAAGAAAGAAGAGAATATTTGAAACAATAATGACAGAGAATCTTCCCCAGATTAATGTTAGGCACCAAATAACAGATTCAGGAAGCTCAGAAAACAACAAAGAGGATAAATGACAATGACGCCTAGACACATAATTTTCAAATTACAAAAATCTAATATAAAGAAAAAATTCTGAAAAGAGCCAGAGGGGAAAAATACCTTACCTGTAGAGGAAGAAAGATAAGAATTATATCCCATTTCTCAGAAACCACATAAGCCAGATGAGAACAGAGTATTCAAAGTATTGTGAGGGAAAACAAAAACAAACAAAAAAACCATAACAAAACAAAAAATACCAGCCTAGAATTCTGCATCTTGAGATATCATCCCTCAAAACTGAAGAAGAAACAGACTTTTTTTTTTTTTTAATGTTTTTATTCAGGTCTAGGAGAGAGAGAGAGAGACAGCGTGAGCAGGGGAGGGTCAGAGAGAGAGGGAGTCACAGACTGAAACAGGCTCCAGGCTCTGAGCTGGCAGTCAGCACAGAGCTCGACGCAGGGCTCGAACCCACGAACCGTGAGATCATGACCTAAGCGAAGGTCGGACGCTTAACCGACTAAGCCACCCAGGCGCCCCAAACAGACTTTAACAGATAATCGAAAACTGAGGGAAGTTTTTGACAACAGTCTTGTCTTACAAGAAATGTTAAAATAAGTTCTTTAGAGAGTAGGAAAAAAGACATAGGTCAGAAAGTCAGTTATATATATATAAAAGAGGAACATCAGGAAAAGAATGAGTACAAGNAATTGATCTCAGAGATAACATTTTTTTCAAAATAATAATAGCAGTATTTGATTATGTATCTTACATATATCTCTTATATGTATGTGTATACACACGTACATATATATGTATATGTATATGTATATACATATATACACATGTGTATATACATATATACATGTATATACATATACATATACGTATACATATACATATATATACATACACATATACATATATATACATACACATATACATATATATATATATAAGCTTATAAATGTTTATATAGAAGTACAATGAATGGCCATAATGATACAAGGGACAGGAAGAAGGACTAAGAATTATTTTGGTATTATAAAGAATTCATGTTACCCATGCTGTGCTACAGTGTCATCTAAAGGTAACTCAGGGTATCTGGGTGGTTCAATCAGTTAACCAACCAACTCTTGATTTCATATCAGGTCATGACCTCAGGGTTGTTAGATCAGGCCCCAAGTGGGGCTCTGCATTGATCATGGAGCCTGCTTGGGATTCTCTCTCCCTCTGCCTGCCCCTCCCCTGTTTGTGTACACACAGGCTTTCTTCTTTCTCAAAAAAAATAAATAAATAAAAAATAAAAATAAATAAAAAAGAAGATAAAAATAAAGTTAACTTGTATTAGTTGTTAAGTGTATATTAAAAAACTAGGAAAACCACTGAAAAAAATAAAATGCTTAAATAAATATAACTAATCTGCTAAAAAAGGAGAGAAAATGTAAATATATAAAATATT
>NW_027529638.1:2243752-2244129 GCF_008692635.1 Crocuta crocuta | reverse complement strand
AACAAAGAGGATAAATGACAATGACGCCTAGACACATAATTTTCAAATTACAAAAATCTAATATAAAGAAAAAATTCTGAAAAGAGCCAGAGGGGAAAAATACCTTACCTGTAGAGGAAGAAAGATAAGAATTATATCCCATTTCTCAGAAACCACATAAGCCAGATGAGAACAGAGTATTCAAAGTATTGTGAGGGAAAACAAAAACAAACAAAAAAACCATAACAAAACAAAAAATACCAGCCTAGAATTCTGCATCTTGAGATATCATCCCTCAAAACTGAAGAAGAAACAGACTTTTTTTTTTTTTTAATGTTTTTATTTATTTCTAGGAGAGAGAGAGAGAGACAGCGTGAGCAGGGGGTGGTCAGAGGGAG
>NW_027529638.1:2238110-2243207 GCF_008692635.1 Crocuta crocuta | reverse complement strand
ACATATACATATATATACATACACATATACATATATATATACATAAGCTTATAAATGTTTATATAGAAGTACAATGAATGGCCATAATGATACAAGGGACAGGAAGAAGGACTAAGAATTATTTTGGTATTATAAAGAATTCATGTTACCCATGCTGTGCTACAGTGTCATCTAAAGGTAACTCAGGGTATCTGGGTGGTTCAATCAGTTAACCAACCAACTCTTGATTTCATATCAGGTCATGACCTCAGGGTTGTTAGATCAGGCCCCAAGTGGGGCTCTGCATTGATCATGGAGCCTGCTTGGGATTCTCTCTCCCTCTGCCTGCCCCTCCCCTGTTTGTGTACACACAGGCTTTCTTCTTTCTCAAAAAAAAAAAATAAATAAAAAATAAAAATAAATAAAAAAGAAGATAAAAATAAAGTTAACTTGTATTAGTTGTTAAGTGTATATTAAAAAACTAGGAAAACCACTGAAAAAAATAAAATGCTTAAATAAATATAACTAATCTGCTAAAAAAGGAGAGAAAATGTAAATATATAAAATATTCAGTGAAAAATACAAAAGGCAAAGGAAAAAAAATGGAAAACAAAACTTGGAACAAAGGACAACAGTAACAAATAGAACAAATATGGTAGATACTAATCTAACTATATCACTAATCACTTTGAATATCAATGATCTAGATCCACCAATGAAAAACTAGAGAATGTCAAAGTGTATCAAATCACATCACCTAGGAAACTCACTTTAAATATAAAGTCACATATAGATTAAAAGTAAATGGAGAAAATCATATCTGGTAACACTAATCAAAAAAAGCAGGAGTCATTATATTAATTTCAAACTGAGCAGACTTTAAAGTAAGGGCGATTTTAAGTATAAAAGGAATTACATAATTACAAAGCAGTCAGTTCCTCAGAAGTCATAAAAGCCCTTACTAAATATGTACCTAACAACAGAATGCCAAACTAAATGAGGCAAAAATTGATCGAAGAAACAGATGAATGCACTATTAGCTGGAAACTTCAACACCCCTCTCTCAGAAATGGACACATCCACCAAGAAGAATATCAGTAAGAATTTAGTTGAACCCAATAATACCATCAATCAACTGGGTATTATTGGCATCTGTACACTAACTACTTCATACAACAACAGCAGAATACACATTCTTCTCAAACTCACATGGATTATTTACCAAGATAGATCACATTCTGGGCCGTAAAACACAACTTAACAAATTCAAATGAATACAAATCATACAGTTTTGCTCTCTGACCACATTGGAATTAAACTAGAAAAAAAAAAAAAGAAACAATAACAGAAAGATAACTGGAAAATCTCCAAATACATGGAAATTTAACAACATAGTTCTAATTGGCATTAAGGTCAAAGAAGGTAAAAAAAAAGAAATCCTCTTCAGAGTTTTAAAAAATATTAAATATTAAAATAAATGAAAAGAAAATGTAATTTATCAAAATCTGTGTGGTAGGATGAAAATGGTATTTAGAGGAAAATTTTACCATTGAATGTATATATTAGAAAAGAAGGATCTAAAATCAATAATCTAAGTCTCCATATGTCTCTCTACTTCAGTGTGGTATCAAAGTATCTAAAAAGATTTACAAATTATGTGTGTTTAGCAGTCACTTCAAAACCAAAATATGTTCCAGTGTAGGGAAAAATACTCTCAGAAGGTGCATCGGACAGGTTGGGATACCATTCAAGAAAGGACTGCAATTTCTGTGCCTAATTTTTGCTTTGTCTCCATTACCAGTAAAGGTGGGTATTGAGTAGTATTTGTGAACTTTGACAATTCAGGCCTTGTGGTACAAGCCATTCCCAATCCTTCACTCTCTTCCTTAATTATGCATCCATTCCACTGAAGTTAATTGAGGTTACGCCCATCACTGGAATTGCTGGAGTTTATTTCCCTGCCCATTGATGTGACTTCCTATAAACAATGGAATGTTGGTAGCCACAATTTGGCCTACTGCCTGGTGCTTCTGATATCCATCATGAGAAGAGCCTGATCTGTAGCCTGAATCAGAACCACTCTAGTCCACTCGCAGACCTAAGTAAGAAAAATGTTTTTGTTGTAAGCCTCTGAAATGTAAAGGTATTTCTTAAACATCAAAAAACCCAGGAGAAATTTGACAGACACATCACGTTAAAAGAGATGAGATATTTCTAAAATGGAATTTCACTTTGTAGCATACCACAGTATCTTCAAACTTACACTTAACTAACTCATCACAATGGTTTCTTTGAAATTCTGTAAATTTATTTATGGCAAAATTAAACTAAACTAAATATGTTAAAAAGAAAAAAAAGAAAAAGAAATGATTGCATGGGTGAAATTATGTCTGTTAAAAAAAACATGTATTGTAGATTTAATAAGGATCTAATCCTTCTTGCCTCCTCTAGTTTCTCCTATGAACATTTATGGTCTTGTGTAATTACAGTTATCATCAAGTTAACATAAATGCTGCTCCATTTCATAATTTTATTATGTTTTTATATAGAGGTTGATACTAGCATTGAAAATGTGTGACTTTTAAAAAGAAATAGATCTGTCCAAATATCCAGATCATTCAAAAGGAAACGCCGATTAACACTTCCATCTATTCAACATATTACTATGTGTAGAGATGTAGCAAGTGGTCGGAAATCTACTATCTGAATGGATGGGAGAAACTGGGGAAGGATAAACAAAACAATATAAATAATCTGATTTTTAATTCCCAATAAAGTAAATGAGTCAACGCAGCTATGACAACCTACATGGAGATGGTATCAGATTGACTAAGCCCAGGGGTTAGAGGCTACTGGTAACTCACTAACTGGGGAGCCTAAAATGCTGTCAAATTGCATACACAGAGGGGATTACAAATAAACAGCAGTGTTTCATGCCAACGCAAACTCTCTGCATCAAAATTTCTAACTGTACTTTGACTAAACATACACTTCCGATTGGTCTTAACTTAAAATATGGCCAAGCAAAGAAACAAATCTTTGAGAAAGGACTGAACTAAGAAAACAGTTTGTGGATCCTTTGAATTCTATGTAAAAAATACTAAAGATAGCAGTGGCCTAGATAATTTGAAAAAACTAAAAGGAAGTATCACTGTAATAGGTAGAATTATCAGGTTTACACATTTGGTGATTTTTGTTCAGTAATTAGGTAATAGGTTAGAAACACATTTCTAATTTTTTTTTAATCATTCTATTTGGAAGACAGAATGAGAAAAGTTTAAGTACTTTGTATCAGAACTATTTCTCTCATTTATCCTTATATGTGGCAGAGAATAAATGTTTAATTAATCTGTTTTCCTTGATAAACAAATGTTAACTAAACTGTTATTTGTCAGATCCATAACACTGAAAATATATCATTATTAACAAGTGTCCAAATTTTCAACAGAACATTTAAATGACCTACTTCAATCATTAGTTCTTAACTGGAGGAAGTTTGGTTCCCCAGATGATATTTGGCAATATGTGAAGACATATTTTTTAATATCAGGACTGGGGTGATATTACTGACAACTAATGGGTATGCTAGAGATGCTGTTAATATCCTACAGTGCACAGAATACAGCACCCTTCTCCATGCAAACAAAGAAATACCTAGTCCAAAATGGCAACTGTGATGAATTTAAGAAGCCTTTCCTTAGTATAAAATGAAACAACTCATTTGTCCAGACAATGTCATTTTCATTTCAGTCATCAGTAAAAGTTGGAGAAATCAGCAAAACTTTTCCAATTCTGGATTGGAATATTAACATACTACACTCATTTGCCTTAATTATGTTTCTGCATTTCAGACATGATTTCAAATGTTATGAAATAGAAAGATATCCCTTGCATTACCTTATTGATGTACTTACATTGTATGTACTTGCCCCTCAGCAACTCAAATTACTGAGAGCTTCTAGCATGCTTCTGGAGATACGATGTCACTAAATTTTTAGTGAAATTTTGTAAGATGACGGTCTTTCTACGAAATGATCAAGTGCAATGTAAATGACTGCAGGGTGTCAGAACAGATTGGATACACTGCCTTTTTTGCTTCTGTATTACTAACATGATACCAAAGTGAACTGAGCAACAGCAATTTCTTTTGTAACACAATTATTTTAATATATTAAAGTTGCATTAAAGTCACTGAGTATAGAAAAACACCTACTTGGAATGAACCAAATGAAAGATAATATTAAACTATTTTAAAATTATTCTAGATATTAAAATGTACATANAGAAAGATATCCCTTGCATTACCTTATTGATGTACTTACATTGTATGTACTTGCCCCTCAGCAACTCAAATTACTGAGAGCTTCTAGCATGCTTCTGGAGATATGATTTCACTAAATTTTTAGTGAAATTTTGTAAGATGACGGTCTTTCTACGAAATGATCAAGTGCAATGTAAATGACTGCAGGGTGTCAGAACAGATTGGATACACTGCCTTTTTTGCTTCTGTATTACTAACATGATACCAAAGTGAACTGAGCAACAGCAATTTCTTTTGTAACACAATTATTTTAATATATTAAAGTTGCATTAAAGTCACTGAGTATAGAAAAACACCTACTTGGAATGAACCAAATGAAAGATAATATTAAACTATTTTAAAATTATTCTAGATATTAAAATGTACATATAAATGGGCTTTAAGAAAACCCAGTATAGGACACCTGAGTGACTCAGTCAGTTAAGCTTCTGACTCTTGGTTTCAACTCAGGTCATGATCTCATGGTCCCATGTGTTGGAGCCCCATGCTGGGCTCTGCACGGACAGCGCAGAGCCTGCTTGGGATTCTCTCTCTCTCTCTTTCTCAGTTCCTCCACTAGTTCTGCTGTCTCTTTCTCTCTCAAAATAAATCAACTTAAAAAAAAAGAAAAAAAAACCCAGCATGCACTAGCAAAAAAACATGTACAATACAAAATTTGAGAGATTTTGGGGAGCCTTCTATTTCCTGAGGTAAAACAAGAATTCTACCTTAGATCACGATATAAGCAAGGATGGCCTATTGGACTACGAAATAGAGGGCTTGCTGGTTACCACCTCCAACAAAATTGAAGAGTAAGT
>NW_027529638.1:2236468-2237976 GCF_008692635.1 Crocuta crocuta | reverse complement strand
CTCTGTCTTTCAAGAGTAAATAAACATAAAAAAAAAAAAAAGAGCCCGGATATCATCAGCAAATCCACTGCCTCTCAGTAGTTGAATTATTCTATTTTATTTTATCCAAATAAAAAAAGATTATTATATTTTATTTTATCTATATGACAAATATAGATGTCACTCAATTTTAGAGGTAAATAAGAAGGAAAACAGTGAATAGAAAATGAATAGTATAAATTAACACAAAACATTTCCAGGAAAGTCATTACTTAGAAAAGTGTAGGACACATATTCACATTTCTGTGAAGTATAGCTATAACCTTCAGTGATTTATTCATAACATTTGATCAGCAAATACTTAAAAAAGTGGCTTCTGATCATAAAAACACTTTTTATTAATGTACGTACTGTTAACAGTGCTTGAGAAAAAAAATCAATTAAACCTAGCATTTGTTGTTAGCTTATTACTCTAGATATTCATATAATTAAATTTAAATTTTCACATAGAATTTCAAGTAAATTTTATGTGAGAACAGATTGGCAATTCAGTGTACTAGCTTCACTGCAGTACACTAACAACATTTTTTCTTATGATGGAAAATATTGTAGAGAATAAAACTGAAGGTGGAACGTGCAAAATTAAACAGAAAGAAAAAAATGAGTAAAATATGAATTTTACAACATGGTATGTATATACCTTTCAACTTTCAGTTGTAATTTTATATCCTAAAAATAGAAAACAAAGTGAATTGAATAAAACTCAACTCCGTGATGCCTATCTGAAACAAAATAAAACCTTAATGGGATTCCCTAGCCATCTTTCATAAGTTTTCCTCATAGGTGAAATATAAAATTAATATTTAATGCAGATAAGTTTGGGAGGCATATTCTGATGATTATGGGGCCTTCCCTACTACTTTTCTTACTTATTCATTTTCCATATTTGAGCCAAAAAACAAAAACAAAAACAAAACAAAACCTCAAAAAACAAAACACACACACAAACACACAGACACACACACACACACACACACACACACACAGAAAAACAACAAACCAGACTCTTCTTCCCAGATGACTGAAGCTAGGAAAGTTCAAGGACACAATTCTAGTCAATAAGACTGAAGGAAGACTTCTGGAAGGTTAATGACACTTATAAAGAAATAAGGCATGCATAGAAATGTTTTGCTTTATTTCCTTGTTTCTTCCCTAGACCCTTCTTTCCCTTCCTTCATTCAAACATGCTCATATGGTGAAAAGAGATTTGATGCTACAGCAGCCAAACTGTGACTGTGAGGAGAAGAAAATTCAAGCAAATTCTGGAATCAAGTATCTTGAGACTTTTTGCTCGTAACAGTGCATCTCCTTGTATTTTATGTCACTATAGGTCAAGTATTCTGTTTCTTGCTGTCAAAAGCTTCACTAACTAATATAGGAACACTAAAATGTGTGCCTATCAAGCACAAATAATTGTCCTTATATTAAGAAGCAATAAATCTACCAAAAAAAAAAAAAAACACCTTATT
>NW_027529638.1:2220087-2236315 GCF_008692635.1 Crocuta crocuta | reverse complement strand
ATCTCTCTATCTCTCTCTCTCTCTCTCTCTCTCTCTCACACACACACACACACACACACACACACACACACACACCTTTCCAATATCAACCACTTTTTCAGTTTCCTTTGATATCTTCCTAAGGTTCTCTTGAGTTATATAGAACTGTACCTCCTTAAATTTCTTGTTTTTATTTACATTCTTATTCTTGCTACCAATATTTCATAAAATTGAAATATGTTTTTTCAAGGATATTACTATTTATCAAATGATGTCCTATATGTTAAACTCAGAAAAATCTTCAATTGAAATAATCAATCCTAGTGGCAGAGAGGTGTGTTTTATATGATATAATTAAAAAGAAAGAAAAGTTATGATTCTAATTATTACACTATAAAACACTTAAATTTCAACTACTGCAAACACAGCAAGACTCAGTAGCTAAGCAACCAATGGAAATTCGAGGGCGATAAATTATTTACTTTCTTTACTATATACTTATTTGACTCTAGAAAAGTAAATTTACCTAATAGAGGTCATTGACAAAAATGTACTCATCATATACAAATACAGTTTTTGTAAGATTGAAAATTTCTTCTCTCCATGCTCGTTTGACACCCATTCTGTGTTCTTAGCTTGCTATATGATGTTTGTTAAAATGGATATGGACAATAATAATTTAAAACATGTTTTATTATTGGCCTGCTCTAATGAGCTTGGTACTAGAACAACAGCTTCATAACTAAACGTATGGAGCCATGAAACCCAATCATCTTTCCTCTCTGCCATTTTTTTCCTAACTCAGATTAATTTTGAGCTATTTGCATACTTAGGTCTTCATACTCCATCATAAATTATATACTAGCCATGAGTCATATTGGTTCTCAGTTTCCAATTCAGTTTATTCTAATGAAGTTGTAACTTAGAGACTAGAACTTCTGAAAATGAATAGACCCTTTCCAATGAATAACAAATTAAGAATACACAGTAGTAAATGGACAGGGTATTTAGAAATTGAGAGTGGTAGAATCGAGGTTGCTTTTCTCGTTGTTTATTTTGAAAATTCAGTTTATCCCACTTAGAAGATCTTGATTCAGGGTTAGTGAAATCTTCAGATATGCTATTCTTTCATTTTCTGCTTTTGGTTTTGTTTTGTTTCAGTCCATTCAGCATCATAGTAATTCATTTTCCTTCATTTATAGGACTATATTTCAATAAAACATTGGCTGATTCTAATATGTGTGCTATTTTCTTTGAGAACAGGAAGCATATAATCAAGTAAATGATCAGCACTGTTCTTTCAGAACTCTTAAAGCTATAAGTAAATACTTATGATCAGCTACCTTTAAGCTGTTAATTGAAAACAATCAGTGTGCAGATCTGACCTCCATAAACCAATATCTATGGCTGGAACATATGTCTTTTACCTTCCAGAATATGTTCCCTTTTCAAAGTTTGGGGAGGCTTGATCATACTCAGTTTTGCATAACGGTCCATCTGTAGCAATTCTATACCCCTGCAGGTTTCCAAACTGCTCTGAGAGATAAAGATGTCACTGCAACACATATAAACCTATGTGGGACTTTAATGAGTTCAGGAAATGATGGCATCATTATAGCAGCAAAAAAATTCAAAAAAGCAGCATGCTGTAAATTAAGAGTGTGATTTCAAAAGGTGACTGTTGCATATGAGGGAGCCTGAAAAGGGCTCTTTAATGATCCCACCTAAAATGCGTTTATACTGCAAATGAATTACAAGGGCAGCCTGTAGTTAGGCACAAGCAAGAAATTTCAGTGAACACGTATGACATTGATATTCTTTAAAAAATGAAATTATAGGGGCGCCTGGGTGGCTCAGTCAGGTAAGTGTCCGACTTCGGCTCAGGTCATGATCTCACGGTTCGTGGGTTCGAGCCTCGCATCAGGCTCTGTGCTGACAGCTAGCTCAGAGCCTGGAGCCTGTTCAGATTCTGTGTCTCCTCCTCTCTCTGACCCTCCCCTGCTCTCTCTCTCTCTCATAAAAAAGTATAATTATTAAAAAAAATAAAATTATAAAGTCTTAAAACCTTATTACCCAAAAAGGATGTAAATTTTTGTTTGCTTTCTATTAACACCCTGGGACAAATGTACACTAAAAATAAATTTATTTTAATAAAACTATCAGTTGTCTTATGTCTAATGTGTAATTTTTCTTTGTGGAAAAAAAGTGCAAAAATACTGTTTTAAATTGGGTAACATCAAATTTATTATCATTTTTTCTGTTTTTAATATTAATACTCTTCTGTGAGTAAGTTTAGAAGGACCTGTGCCCAGAAAATCATAGTGTGGAAAACTCCAGCACTGTTTTGTCAACACTAACAATTGCACTACTGCTGGACCACGTGGGAGGGTAGACCCTCTTGCTATAAAGGGATTATGAACCCAAGTAATGCTTTGGGCCATGGTTAAAACTCTTATTCCATTTTGCTGAAATAGCCAAAAAAGAAAAACAAAAAAAAAAGAATAAGACTGCATCTTTAATGTAAATAAAGGATTAAAATATACATCAAAACCCATGAACACATCAAACCATAAGATAGAAACATGGTTAAAGCTCATCATTAGTAAGAAATATTATTCCAATATAAGGTAATAATAAAAGAGTAGACCCTCTGGTCCTGAACTCACTTCTCCCATGGACACACCAAACCTACAGCTACACATGGAACAATCACCTCCAAAAGTAATCCAGAAACAAGTTGAGCAATTCCTCTAGACCCAGAGAATGAGAAAATAACCACATTGAAATAGGTAGGGAATGCCCAGACACAGTCTCATCAAAAGCCCCACCCCAGCACAGTAACACAGAATGGAGGAAATGTACAATTCCCAGCTCTTCCCTGAGAAGGAGAAAGATTGGATCCAAGATCTAGAACCCCAACTTTTAGGCTTTCCACCACAGAGACAAGTCTCCAAAACACTTAGCTCTGAAAGCCAATGGAATTTAAGAACAGGAGGCCCAAAGAATGTAGCAAACAAAAGAAATAGTTCTAACTGGCTTGCAAGGATTTGCTATGAATAACTACCCAGGGCTTAGTGCAGTGGCTGCACCAAACCTGAATAAAACATGAATAGAATATATGAAAACATACAAATGGGCAACCAGTAGACCAAAAGGTGTGCGGCATCACTAATCACCAGGAAAATGCAAGTCAAAATCACAGTGAAATATTCATATATATATATATATATATATCCCAAATATATATATTTGACCGGTTATCATCAAAAATGACAAGAAACAGTACAGTAAGACTTTGGATTGGAAATAACTTGTTCTGAGAGTGTTCCTCAGAATGAGCAAACATTTCTAATACATTTTAACTTAATAAACAAGTGAGGTCTTGCAATATGAGTAGTAGATGGTGTCGAACATCACGTGATCACAACTGAGTCAATGATTCTTGAAAGTCTCTTTGATATACAAGTGTTTCTGGAATGAATTACACTCCCAAACCAATGTTTTACTGTATTTTTAATATAATGATTCAATTCTAGAGAAATAAAACTACCCAGCAAATAATAAGATATCAGGTATAAGCATAAACTGTTTAAAAGTGATTAAATAATTAAATAAATTTATGTCTAGGTAAAACAAAAATAATTATTTGCCTTCATTAATACCATTGGCAAACGAAAACAATTAGAACAAAATGAATCTACGATGATTGCCTGAGACACATCAGGGAAAAAGACTGATGCAAAGACAAAGTACACTGCAAAATGACACGATAGGAAAAACTGAACAGATAAGTAAAAGAAAGCTTAAAAAAGACCAAATAAATTGCAAATTACATTCTCCTTCTTCCTTTGTTACTTGAGGCAGAATGTATGGTTTTAATGAAACATTTTAGGTTTCAACAAGATGGGAATATTATTTCTATAGTGTATTAACCATCAAATTTCTGGCCAACCTCCTCCTACATTTAATTCCAAATTTATAAAGTCAAGAAAACAGTAGAACCTTCCTTGAAAGTCACTCCATTCAGAAGTAAATTCTAATTTCTCCCCTGTCAATAACTTGTTCACCCATCTTAGACAAGTCACTGAACCTTCTGTGCTTATGTTTTCTCAGCTGTAAAGCTTAGAGAATCACACTGACCTATCTTGCATGGGTCACTAAAGGGAGCACCTGATAAAAAAAGAGTCACCTTCCAGGCAGGAGGTGATATG
Organism: Crocuta crocuta; assembly: GCF_008692635.1. NCBI lineage: Eukaryota > Metazoa > Chordata > Mammalia > Carnivora > Hyaenidae > Crocuta > Crocuta crocuta. The sequence continues at coordinate 2,232,125 of NW_027529638.1, read as the reverse complement.
TACAAAAAGAATGGTAGCAGCTTTGCCTCTTGGCAAAGGGAAAAGGGAGGGAAGATGAAACACTTTTCCAATGCCTTTGGCAAGTGGTATATGATGTGCCCACATGCCCCGTGCTTCACTTCAAACTCTCCACTAGCAAAGACAACTACTTTCATTTTTTTTATTAATCAAGAATATGTTTCTGTTCCAAGGTATTTACAATGTAGAACAAAACTAAAGCCACATAATTCAACTATTCTTTATTTTTATACAGGCTTATTAATAAGTTTTAATAAAGTCTTTCTAACACTTGGATTCTAATATTATTGCCAGCAACAGCCATTTCTCATGCCAAATTAAGATACTCAAACATCGTGGCTGTCAGTTGAAAACTACATTTGTTGCAGAAGAGTAATGTGGAGCCCTATTTCCTCTGAATGTGTTTACTCACAGCTGAAAATCCCTCAGTGGTGTGACCTTTATATTCAACATTTAAAAAGCTTAACAATACTTTCCCCCAGCAGCTCAGAGTAGGAAATATTTTTTTTTCCCCCAGGAGAAAATAAAATTAAAATGCTGCAATGCCTGTTGAAGAAGTGAAGGCAAGGATAATGAAAGCAATAACAGCCCAGATAATTGTATTAATTGTTTATTTGTTTGCAAAGGAAAGCTTTTGATACTTACTGTGTTCGTTCTGATCTCAGAGTGTCATTTTAATACCTGTAGCTTCACTCAGGAAAGAACTATCTAGTTTTAAATGAGAAGCAACCTCTTACTAATTTCATGTAATAGTTTTATTTACTCATTCACCTTTAACCTAAATATCTAAAAGTGAACAATTTAGTTTGGGGAAAAACCTTGACATATCTTCAGTTGTTCTTCATAAATTGTTTTTAAGCATCTGCACGCACACATACCATACACACACACCAGGTATTATTCTTTGTCTGGTCAAGGACTGACTTCACGGTTCCCATGGCAACCCAGTTTGCTCAGTGCTCTCTTTCAGCAGCTGCTGATTACACTTTGAATTTTATTTGCATTCATGATTAAGGAAGAGTATAAAAGACTGAGGTAAATTTTTTTTAAAAAAAGCAATAAGAGGATAAAAGACATTTCAATCAATGATTCTCTGCAGCTTTAATTAAAAATAAAAGAATAAGAGGAGATACCAGGATTTCAGAAACTTTTATTTAATGGTTGACTGGCTATTGCAACAATATTAAATGAAGATGCCACTACCATCTTGAACTTTTGCAATTTGCAAAACTGTACGCTATTAGCACAAAGACACATAGGCAATTTTTGTTTTCTAGTAATGGCTTCTCTGGTCTAAGAAAATAATAATTAACATATTCCCTTTCTAGGACCAGTATTAAATTAAAGAAAAAAAAAACATTTAATGCAGTATAGTTTGTTGAAATCATGTATTTTCAGGAAGAATGCTCTTTGACATTACATGTCACTTGTCCTTTTTATTTTCACAGGAATTTATTCTACCAACTGGAATATACAAAGAGAAAGTACAATAATTACTAGTGATCATCAGAGCATAGAGAACAAGAACTATGTGGAAACATGAAACTTTACCAGTTAAGACCATTCAATTTTGATACACTACCTTTTGGCAAATGTGTATCCTATTAGTTAAGAAAATGTAAAATAATTAAAAGAATCATATATCTTTATATTAGTGAGCAAAGAAATTTTGTAAGAAAATAGTTTTATTATTCTACTTAAAATTCATATGTATATGTGTGTATGTATACATATGCACACACAATATATATATTTTTAATTCTCTAGGGTTCCCTTAAAAATAGAATTCTAAGAAGATACATACTTTCTTTTTTGTGCAATAGTAATAGATAAATATTTAATTATTTTTTTCTTCTGGGGACCTTTGCCTGCAGATAAACTTTGTACACTAAAGGTCAAATTAATGCATTAACATTTTTTAGAAAATAATTTCAGTTTCTCATTTGTTAAGTTATATCAGTAAGTACAAATTATTAAAATCACATTTTAAGTCACAATTAATAAAAACCAAGGAAAACAGGGAATAAAAAATATAAAAAATTTTGATCTTTTGTTATTTTGAGCAGAACTGAATCTGCACATATACATCATGAAAAATTTTATATTTAATTACTTTTCTGAAACCTTGATATTTTTTATTTGTTATACAATTAAGTGAGTGTGCTGTTTGGTGTCAAAATTACACCATTCATGTATTATTCTGTAATTCTTTATATTTAAGTTTTCCACTTTAAGAAAAAAATATAGCTTAGTTAAAACAATGAGTTTACATATTATACTAAATGCAGAATTAAAATCATTCCACAAGGGCTATGTAGAGCCCTTTATGTCCATTATTTAGTGTTTTAATAAATTGCTATTATCAGAGATGCTGGTTCTGTTTAAATTGTCCTGGACTTAGAGCGATCTGCACCCAGATGTGTTCTGCTTTAGAAAGCTACATCTTGCTCTGAAGCTGGCAGCCAGCAAGGAACCCAAGGATGTCTGATAAACTCAAACCCCTCTCTCGATTAGTTTGGGTTTCCTCCATCATATCGAGTTGTAGTGGACCAAAACTTTCTTCCCATTTGTTTCTTAACTGTACTCAGATAAAACTGTGCTCCAGAAAAGAAAATGTCAAGGTTCTCTCGACCATAGCCCATGACACTCTTTCTCCCCAACCAAAAAAAAGTGGAGTCCCAGTCTCCTTCAAGAAAACATTAGGGGTTTGCTTTCTCTCCCCTTGCCTATCTAGTTGTAGGTTATAACTCATTTTTTCTGTGTCCCTCTCAGCTGAGAAGGTTTATAATAAGTAGTCATTTTTTTTCTGCAGATTTTCACACAGGTATTTTTTGGAGGGTAGGGGGAAGGGAGGTATTTCTGAAACAATCACCTTTCATTTTTAAGCATTATGTCAAATAATTTTGATTTCCAGAAGCCAATGGCTTGCCACAAATCAGAATTAGTTCAGTAATTCTCACAGAGAAAGGACCAGACACCTAACTGAGAAAGTTGCTCTAGGCAGACTGGTAGACTCAAGTGTTTCCACTTGAAGTGTTTGCACTTCCCACTGTAGCAGAAGGAAAGCTACAGAAACTTAGAAGCCATAGGTATGCTATAAAACAGAGAAGTGCTGGATACAAGGAGGTTAGACATTTCTCTCTTACTTTCAAAATGATAAGTGCTTCTTTTATGAGCCCAAAATTTGGAATACTAGAGACTGGCAGATAGTGAATTCTGACATGGGCTTTGAGATAGTTGAGAAGGGTACACACATGACTTACTAGAAATGATAGGGGCACCATCATCCTGAGTGGGGCACCCAACATTTTCAGCAAAGACCCCTTACTGGAAAACCCACATTGTTTAACCTATTAGCCTAGGATCATCATGTTTGGACATTTGATATCCAGTTTAATTTTTTTACTCCATTTCTTTCTGTGGGGCCTCCACTTCTAGAACTGTATCTCTGAGCTGGATTGGAAAAGTCTTGGTGTCAGAGTTTTGTTTTCTCTTTAAGACAGATGAGGTTTTTGTAAGTGTGTTTGTTTTTATTTTTAGTTTAAGGTACATCTGAGTGTTCCAGGGGAAAAATTAGAATGGCCAGTGTCATCCATCAGGCGTGTTTGGCATTAGAAATCATTGGGAAAGATGGTTCCTTTGTCATCTAGCTGATTCACACAGGGGTTTGACCATTTGAGCAAAAGTGAATTTTCTTTCTTCCTCTAATGACAATAAACTAATGTTAAATATTGTTTTGTATTGTTCAAATTTATTACCAAAACTCCATGTTAAATATAATAAACTAATTTGGAGGGGGGCAGATCTAGTGAATTACTCACAGCAATGCTACTATTCCTTGTAAGAGTACACTAAAATAGATGTACAAAAACACTGTAGTCCAAAAATGCTACATAAGCAATTAAATATCCCTTATTTGTTAAAAGGCTTCATTTAAAAAAAAAAAAAACAGCCTTCGACCTGGAACTTTATGATATTAGAGAGCTCCCATATATCTCACACTTGGTTTTGCCTATTATTAACATCTTATATTAGTATGACACATTTGTAATAATAATTAATGAACAATATTAGTCCATTTTTATCAAATAAAGTCCATAGTTTATTTATATTTTCTTAGCTTTTACTTAATGTCCTTTTTCTGTACCAGGATCCCAGCCAAAATACCACATTATAGTTAACCATCATATCTCTTTAAGTTCCTCTTGGGTATAGCAGTTTCACAGACATTCCTTATTTTTTATAACTTTCACAGTTGTGAGGAGCACTGATCAGTTATTTTGTAGGATACTTCACTACTGGAATTTATCTAGTGTTTTTCTCATGAGAAGACTGAGGTAATTAGTTACTGGAAGGAAGACAACAGAGGTGAAGTGCCATTTCTACCGCATTGTATCATCATATCAAATGTAGGTACTATTACCATAATTATGGCTGTGGATGCTGGCCTTGATCACTTGACTGAGAATGTGTTTTGTCAAGTTTCTTTAGTGTAGAGTTAGGCTTTTTCCCTCCTTTACACACTTTTGACTTTGTAAGGAAGGCACTATATGCAGTCCACAGAAGGAGTGGGGGTCATATTTCTTCTGTGTGAAGGTACAGTAGCTGCAACAATTGTTTGGTATTCTTCTGCTTGGGGAATTTATCTCATCTCCAATTTATTCATTTATTCAATTATGTACTTAGATCAGTATAGAAGGAAGACATTTCTGTGTTGGAGAGAGGGAGAGAGAGTTCATACGTATGAGTGGGGGAGGGCAGAGGAAGAGAGAGAATCTTAAGTAAGCTCAGCATGGGGAGCATGAAGCCAAACGTGGGTCCTAAATCCAGGAACTTGAGATCATGACCTAAGCCAAAATCAAGAGTCAGACACTTAATCCGTTGAGCCACCGAGGCACCCCAAGAAGTTTTGAAAAGATTCCATTACAAGACACAAGGGATACATACAGACAAAGCTAAATGACTTAAGTAATGTGCATTGTACATTCGGAATAAATCTGATTCAGAAATAATACTTGTTAGTCGGATGGGCCTGGGATTTGAGGAGGTGGTTCCTCATAGGAAGAATGAAGAAAATCAGTGGATTGTTCTTAATGAATGCTACTCTGATTAAAATATTAGCATAGGGTAATTCTTCAGAATACTCTTTCAGATACCAAAAGAGATCCTGACCAAATTTTATAAAATTGTTTTTATAAATGTTTAAATCTGTTGCTGTAAACTTTCTAAACCCTTTAATACATGCATAAATGAAGGTGGCTAAGATGATTGTGAAAGTCTCAGAAGTTGAAATTCCTTCAGCATTCATTTTTTTATCACAGAATCTTTCAATGCTTCTCTCCCTCTACATTGCCCTTTAGGTAAAAGGAAAATGTGAACTTTAAACGAAATTCTGTTGGGAATCCTGGCATTTTTATTACAAAAGCAAGATACCTAAAGAATGACTGGCAGAAATTGTTATTGTCCATCATTAGTCATGGTTTAAATGAGCAAAAGATGTAATATCATGAGAGAAATGAAGAGAGAAGCATGCATGAAACTTCAAATATTAGAAGAGCACTTGACAGTTACAGGAAAATATGTTTTTCTTATATAAAGTTCATGACAATGGGTGTTTACTGCATGGATTCAAATACAAACCGAACATACAGTGACTTTTCTATTACCTATCTTACATTCTATGAGACTTGCAAGCATTCTACATGTGTTTGTATCTTTTATTGCCATTTTTAATCAATTAAAACATTTTTTCTAGGACTTTGGGAATTTATGTCTGCTTTACTTAAACAACAATTCTTTTATTTTACTGGTGTCATACTACATTTTAAGACATTGAGACATCCATTATGCAGTGCTCAGAACTATTTGGCTTAGGAAGTAACTACTAATGGCCTGGAGTTCATTTTAGTGGTGTTTATTTCTTCAGAATGTTTTCTCTCCCTCTCTCCCTCTCTCCCTCTTCCTCTCCCTCTCCATATATATAGAAAGTTGAAAGCCAAAGTATAAGAGAATAACATTCAGATTAGAAATTGGTAGGAAGAAACCATATATAGACTTGCCTCCTCACCTGTAAGGTTAGAGTGAGAAATAAGGAAAACCCAGGACAGGGCACAATGCACAGCAGAAGATTCTAAGGGCAAAGTGACATTCATAAATAAAAGTTTTGAACCATTGAGATGTAATGGAGGAGTCAAGTCATAAACTTGTGAGAAACAAGACTGGTACCACGTAACAGGACACTAAAGCTACAGGCACTAGGAGTGGAAAGCATGAAGACAAGGTAAAGAGGGCACATAGAGAAAGGACCACTAGATATATATCTGAAGCATCACAGCCAGCTTCTTAGTTTTATGTATTTCTGTGGGGCTGCATGTGAGGCTTTAGGGTTATGGCAGATATCTAAAAACATGCACAGGAATTAAACGCAAAGTCTACAATCCGCTGGATACTTTTTAGCTTGTGCATATTGCCTTATGAGCAGCAGCATCACAGAGATCACTAGATAACATCACTAACAATATCACTATTGTACTACCTTCGTGGCCTGCAAAACAAAGCCAACCCAGGACACTGGAAGGAACCAGTGTAGTCTCTCAGTAACTATGAAGAAAGTCCATTTGCTTAAATTATTACCTATTTTCTTTCTATCGTCATTAGCATTTCCTTAATTAAAATTCTTTTTGGAGTATCCTAAAGACACAACATAATTGGTGCCCAGGAAGCTACTAATGTGAATCTTTAGGATACATGCTTCATATCCTAACTTTTCAAGACACTAATGATATCTTGCAGTGATCAGACATGCCCTGGAGCTCACACAAGGTTGGCACCAGCTCTTTCAGGTCACAGAGTTATCTCTCTGATTATGGCTTGAATACATTTAAATGATCACTACTGAATCTTGTAAAAAATAAACACATTACTCTCAAAAAGTGAGGTATATACAAAAAGCAATGATTTAATTAACCAGAATGATTTTAAAAAATGTTTAAGCAACAGCAACAACAACCCCCCCCCCCATTTCTGATTTTTCAACACTAGTGTAGATGACAGAAAAACAAACGGCACTTTAGATTCACCATAGGTCAAATTGAACATCTATGCCCGATAATGCCCATTCTGCATACTTTTCAAAATATTTCTTCTTTTCTTTAGTGGGAAGGGGCTCTGAAAGGTGTTTTCCAAACCAAAATAGCTACCTTAACTAAATGTTTTTATTGAGGAAAGTGATAAATTCTTAACTAAAATGATTCTATCTCATCTACCTTTAAATGTAATATACAAGTAAAATACAATATACAAGTTTCATACTATCCAAAGACATACCAACATTTATTTCTAAATTTTTGTTCTTGAAAACTGTATAATGCTAAGAAACAGATAAACCAAAGAGGTTGAGTTCAGATACTTCATCTGAATTCAACAACAATAACAACAACAACAACAACAACAACAACAACAAATTCCATGTCAAAAAGAGAAGGCTCATTTTGGCAGACAAGTTCTAAGGACTGAAATTTAAAAAGAGGAAATACCTATTGGTTTTCTAAAGTTATCTAAACAGCTCTGGACTTAAGAAGGATGCTCCTCCAATGCTATCACTTCTATCACCCATTTAATAAAATGTATATTACTTAAAAACAGTGACAGTGGTCTGTGCTATCACTCACACACTCAGTGATGAGCAGATTCTAATCACATGTCTGGTCTATTTTTTTTTTTTTCCCTATCACTCTCCGTTTCAAATTTCATCTTCCAGAAAATACACCATGCTCTTTTAAGTGTGCCTCTTATGAGTTATGTAAACTGGTGTTACCATGTCTGGAATAAAAGCTCTTATGTGAGAGGTAAGTTTGGAGTTTTAGAGAGGGCTCAAGCAATAGTCTACAAAGCTGTCTCCTACTCTCTTGGGATGACTTAGGTGTCCCTAACTCTCTGCTACATTTTATTTTTTTCAGTTTTAGAGAAACAGAGAGTGAGCAGGAGCTGGGGAGAGGGACTAAGGGGGGGTAGAGAGGGAGAGAGAGAGAATCCTCAGCAGACTCCCCAGTCAGTGCAAAGCCTGACACAGGGCTCAATTCCATGATCTTGGGAATGGGATTATGACCTGAGCCAAAATCAAGAGCAGATGCTCAACCAACTGAGCTACCCAGGTGCCCCACTTTGCTACATTTTCACCTTTTGTGTAATGCTTTTGTAGAATGTACTTCACATCTATGTGTCTGTATTTTTCCGTTATGAACTGTTTGTTAAGAGTGGTCTCTTTTAATGTGTATGTTAACCATACCTAGCATATGTTAGAAGTTCAATAAGTAAATACTGAATTTTTAAAATCACTTAACTCTGGACTCCAAAAACTGCAATTTCATAATTTGAATGACTTTGAATGTCACCAAAATGACACCTAATTGTCAAATCCATAACTAATTTTCAATATATTCATGCAAAAGAAACTTAGTCATTACTGGATTCTATTACATCTTATCCAGCAAAGAGAAGGAAATTATCATCTGGGATTAATGTTTCTTATATTTTGTGTCCAAACACTTAAGAAGCACTGTTTCTTTTCTCGTTCATCTAAAATACGTCCTTTCTTTTCTTTTGTTCTTTTTATTTTTATTTATTTATTTATTTTTTTGTCCTTTCTTTCTAATCAGCAGCCATAGCTTAGGTCCTCATACTCTTGTAACTACTGCAACAGTTAATAAAAATGGCCTCCTTGTTCTTTCTCCAAGAGTGGTTACTTGGCCTAACTTCTAGTGTAGTCTTAGGGTAAATGTAAATTGAAATTATGCCATGAATCTTTCATGAAAAAAAAAATCAATGGTTTGTTCACAAAAGGCTTTGATGGGGTAAAACAATCACTAGGAATGTGATTTTTCCTAACATACATAAGCTTTCTCCTCATGAAAAATTATATGAGCCTTTACAAAGAACATAAACAAGCATTGTGTTTTCACCAACAACTTGATGACATATTTCTGCATATAGTAAAATTTTATAAAGTCATTTTAGGGGTGGCTGGGTGGCTCAGTCAGTTAAGCATCCGACTTGGGCTCAGGTCATGATTTCACAGCTGGTGGGTTCGAGCCCAGCATCCGGCTCTGTGCTGACAGCTAGCCTGTTCGGGATTCTTTGTCTCCCTCTCTCTCTGACCCTCCCTTGCACATGCTGTCTTTCTCTCTCTCTCAGAAACAAATAAAAACATTAAAAAAACTAAAAAAATAAAGTCACTTTATATGTCCAAAAAAGAACAAGGTCTGGAAAAGATTCAGGTAAAAATTACGTTTTAAACACAAATAATTCTATATACTGCTTTCATCTCTGAAGACATAGTTTCCTTTTTATTAACTATCTTTTATATCTTATTTATATTCTTTTTAAGAACTTTTTTAAATATTTATTTTTGAGAGAAAGACAGAGCACGAGTGGGGGAGGGGTAGACACAGAGAGGGAGCCACAGAATCTGAAACAGGCTCCAGGCTCTGAGCTGTGAGCACAGAACCTGAAGTGGAGCTCGAACTCTGGAATGGTGACATCATGGCCTGAACCCAAGTCAGACTTTTAACTGACAGAGTCACCCAGGCACCCCATTATCTTACTTATTTTCTTAAATTCTCATGAATATATATGTTCTTATATTCTATGAAACATATTGTTATTCCTACCACCTAATTAAAGTTTTCTTCACTTATTGCATGTCTTTTCCTTAGGGAATTTCTAGAAACTCCTTTTTTTAGGCTTCAAAGTGAAATTGTAAGAATTATCAGATTTGGTAAGCAAAATTTTAATACTGCAATCTTCCCCATATAACATGTCTACTTTTTTTTCCCTTAACCTTAGTTATATTTTAATGAAGAAAGCAATCTTAGACATGTGTGGTAGAGTCAGACAAATCAAGATTTTAAAATTATGAATAAAATATAAAGTTTCTCTCAATGGAGACACTCCTTGCCACAATTCCATGTGACAGCTAAGACTGTGCTGAGTGAAATTCTTAAAACATTACAACATTTAATAATAGAAATATCAACCTGGATATTTCATGATTAATTATGCAAAAATATAATCTTTTGATGAGTTTTGAAAACAATAATAGTTTTGATGAAAAAAATATGTTTAGATGGCCTTAGGCCATTGACATTGCCATCCTTTAAAACATGAATTAGGTTTTGTGGTTTGTACACAATGACAGACATCTGGGTGTTTCCTTCTAAGAACCATAGATAAAGTTTCCCTAATATAAGTTAAAATAGAAATCAATGGTTTAAATTCTAAATCCACAATGTCAATTTCTAGAGCTAAAAGGGGCCTAAACCAGAGATATTTGACACTAATATAATTAATGTATTCACATGTGCAAAAAAAGAAATATGTCATTACAAAGGGTAAGAGGTTTGTCATTCTGAATAGTGTGGTTAGGAGAGAATCAAGAGAAAATGCCTTAGCAGTGTCTAATAGGTTACCCAAAATAGCACTTTGACAGTTTGATTCATACATCAGTCTCCCAGGGTTTAGTTAGCTTGAGTCTTCCATGAAATAATGCACTCTTGGTACACTGACATACCAAATCAGGTTACTAACTTAAACCACCCAAAATTCATCAAGATAACATTTCATTCATTCAAAACTGAAAATCATCTATTATTTCAAACTTTTAGTTCTATTGTGATGAAGCCTGATTTTTGTTCTTAATTTTTACAATCTCTGCCAATAGTTTTTTACTCTGTTTCACAGTTTCAGATTTTTCATATCATCTCTTATAATGTTTCTCACCCCTGCCGGAAACCTTAATAAACTTAACCAGAAAAATATAATGGGAAAATAAAAAGATACTGCATATACAGTCACTGATAACTATGCCAACCTCAAAAATCACTTACAACGTTTTAACAGATACAATGAAACCTTCTCTAATAACTATTGAATTAATCATAACAATTTTATATTTCAAAAGTACTCACTTTCAGAATAACACTGCTTTGAATTTTTGTTGTTAAAATACACAAGTTGGCTCAAACAAGTGGAAAACACAGAAAAGCTTAGGTTATCATAGTGAACCAGAATAGAATTAAAACTGTGTCCATTCTGATGTGTTTTGGTCTAATTGCTCCTTCCAATAATAAGTTTGTCCTCTTTATAATATACGGTATGGAGGAGAAAAACAGGAAATATGTTACTCCATTAGAATCTTACCAAACTTTATGGAAAGAGTTCACAAATGCACTTCTTTTATTTTTCCCCTTTCCCAAAAAATGACTATTTAATATAATTATGGGATTCTAAAGGGAGTAGGGACTTGAAAGTTCATCAAATTCAGTTCCCCCTTATATATTTAGGAAAGTACGGTTACAGAGAATTTTGGATTCGTGTAGACATCCAAATAAGTGTTGATCTCCAAACTAAAATAAAAACATGGTTTGAGTATCTATATTCTCTTTATCAACAGTGCTGAAAGACAGAAGTGCCGAAGAGTTATGAAATAATCAGAAGAGTTATACAGTTCAGGGCCAAAAATCCAGAGACACAGTGCTTTGTACCTTTCCTACTGTGAAATTTGTACTCATTACTATCTTTAGTTAATTAAATGAGCAAATTTTATCCCATATTATCAAATGTTTAAAGGAAAAATCATTTTTCCTTATGCAGAATAAGAGCTATGTCCTTTTTGGTTTTCCACTATTATTTAGCCTAAGTTCATGCCCATATTTGGACATGTTAAATCGCAACACCACTACACAATGATTATATTTAATCAAATGTAACATATTTAATTATATGTAACTGAATTTTCCTAGGGCATTTGTTTCTACACTAAAAGATGCTGTTTTGTTTTCTTTTGTTCTGAATAAGGGATTGTTTCACCAAGTGATGTAAGAGTAGAGAGTGCACAAGTGGAGATGGGACAATCTGCACTTCTAACATTTAAAGAGATAAGGGATATAGAAGATTTTTTTTGGTGCACCATAATATACATTCATGTATATAATGTATATTATACATGTATATATATTATATAT
>NW_027529638.1:2214867-2219962 GCF_008692635.1 Crocuta crocuta | reverse complement strand
GAGGTGATGTAGATTCTAAGAAGTCTCCTAAGGACATTTTGGCTTAGAGGCTAAGGGAAGAATCCAAATGACCACCCGTAATAGATTCATTGCTTAGGCAAGGTAAGATCTATAGATCTTACAAACTATAGATCTCCAGTGACAAGAATCCCCCAAAAGTCCACAACAATGATCATGCAGGCAAAGAATCATCTTAAAAACTTCCTGGTGCAGGGTTGCCTGAGTGGCACCAAGTCAGTTAAGCATTCGACTCTTGATTTTGGCTCAGGTAGTCATCCAATGCTTCATTTGATTAAGCCCCAAGTGGGGCTCTGTGCTGACAGCATGGAGCTTGCTTGGGATTCTCTCTCTCCCTCTCTCTCTGTCCCCCTCCCCAACTTGCTCTCTCTCTCACTCTCAAAATAAACAAATAAAGTTAAAAAAAAATCCTGGTAGAGACAGATTTGTGGTAGATAACCCCTAAGTGCTCCCCCTTCTTGTCATCTCCTATGTCATCTTCTAGTACTGTGTTCTTATGTTATCCTCTACCCTTGAAAATATACTGAACCTAATAAATAGAATCCTGTAGAGTTCTGGGAAATCTGTCATTCTCAAGATAAGATAAGGAGGTCAAAGCTTCTGTTTTGGGCTCTTCTTTTTTATTTGCTCAAAAAGCCAGAGGCCACCTTGATAGCTGCTCTACAGAAAAGCTAATGTGGCGAGGAACTGATTTTTCTGTTTCAGCCAGCAAGTGGGTGAGGCCTGCTAAAAGTCACGAGAATGAACATGAAAGCAAACCCTCCCCATGTTGGGACTTTGGATGACAGTAGCCCAGCCAATATCTTGATTGAAGGCATGAGAGATCCTGATAGAGGACCAAGTGAAGTCATGCCCAATTTGCTGACACAGTTAATGTTTCCCTTTTTTTTAATCTGCTAAATATTGGGGTAACATGTTCCATAAAAATAAATAACTAATACAGAGATAAAACCGAATTATAGAAACTACTTCAAGCGCTTATCTTATATTCCATCTACCGCTACCCCAAAAGATGCTGATGAGAAGGGGGGAAATGTAGGCTTCCTTTCACACATCGACCAAGCTAGAGGGAGGAGAAATATTTCATGGCACATCTAGTTATGAATTTTTTATATAGTCTGGTATTGGAAAGTTTTTTTAATGAATGGCAATTCTATTGATTCTTAAAATGACTGTAAGAATGTAGACTAAGAATAAACTGAAAAAGGATGGGGTATGCCATGTCTTCATGGAGGGCCAGGGGAAGATAACTCCCCTGAATACATTTTAGAGAGAGACCAGAATAAAGATACATTTTTCATTAAGTTCTAAATTGAGTTCATTGAATACACTGTGTATACACTGCTCTGGTGATCTTTTCCATTGAAACATTGGACTGAGTTATGTGCCTTGGTATTCAATGGGATAGAGTTTGCCCAGGGAAGAAATAAGAAATGTAATGTAATGTCAAGCCTGTAGAAAATATAGGTCACACATTTACTGGGACTGTTTGGCTATATAATGGAGCATAGTCAGGACAGAAAACAATTCAGGTCCAAAAGCCGGGCAGTATAAAAGTTGTGCTCAATGAGCAGAGCGACAACTGTGAAAGCTTTCCTAGGCAGAGTGAAATACTGCTGCATCTTGTGCCAATGATAGGGTTATTACTATTGCTGGCTTGTTTACTACTATTCTGAGTTTTTAATCCCTCAAGTTCATAGCACAAAACATGCCTTTAGAAAAAATAAAGTGTTGACACACAGAGTTTAAATACAAACAACTCTGAAATAACATAGGACGGACAGACTGCCTTGTGAATGTTACTGCCTTCTATTATAAGAAAACTACTTTCTTTTTAATCTGTATAAAATGGCTTTGTTGTTAAATGCTACCAGAAATGTGTTATATACGTCATTCTTCTTTCCCTATGGTATTTCCCTGCCTGGATAACACTGCACACCTCCTCACACATCAATCCAGAAGACTGTTAGACATTCTTCAAGACCAGATCAAAGGCAGCTCAAACTTGTTCCTCTCTGCGAAACCAAGCATTCCAGTGAGAGCTATAGATAGATATCTTGAGAGAATTGCTATTATAGAATTGATAATAATATTCGATGTCTAACATCAATCACAATAAACACAGGGCTTGGCACATAGTAATCCCCGCCACCCCCCCGCCAAAATGTTTGCTGAGTCAACAAATGAATAAATAAATGGCATAAAATCCAGGTTTTTCTCCAAATCCTTTGTTTTTCTTTTCCTAATGTATGGCAATTACAACTCCGGGTAGGGTCTTGTCAATCAAAAAATCAAAATAGAGTAAACATAAGTCTTTTTGGCTGCACTCAAGGAACTTACACCATGGTGATTCAAATTGATCTTTGAGGCCTTGTAGTAAAGAATTTATCCTTTCTCAAAGTGAGATCTGGCCTTTGCCTTCAGCTAATGGAGGTGATCACTAGATCCTGGTAACATAATACCTAATCAGCATATCTGACTTCCTGGCAGCCATGGGTCTGAATGGATAGGCTAACAATGTAATTTAGGATGAGGCTGGGCATGCCAGAAATACAACAGTATGACTTCTGGACAGGGGTTTGGTATATGGCAGTACTCTGAGTACACTGTCTCACATTAAAGACAAGAAAGTAAAGCTATCCTGGCTGAACAGGGAGAGGACAACAGAAGCTCCATGTTTGGTATATTCTTAGTCTCAGCCCTATGAGCTTCTTCCTTTGGTGTATTTTAATCTGAATTATTTCCCTCTAATAAACACAATCATAAATTTAACAGTTTTCAATGGGTTCTATGAGACCATCTAGCAAATGATCAAACCTCAGGGTGGTTTTGGCAACATCCTGAGTTTGCAGTTGGTGTCAGAAGTGAGAGGTTCCATGTGTGGACTGTGCTCCCCTAGCTTCACAGTTGGCTATAACTTTTTGTCCAGGGACAAATTGGTATGCTCAAGTTGTTTCCACTGTGTGTGACAGTGAGTACAGATATTTGGGAGACAATATGCCAGATGACATTTTTTTTCATTTGACACAAGCCCTAGAGATTTGGTGATGTCAATTAATAGCAACATCATATTTTATATAAAAACAATACTCATGTGGTCTTCAGGATAGAAGGACCTGAATGGAGCACCTGGGTGGCTCAGTCAGTTAAGCATCTGACTTTTGATTTCGGCTCAGTTCATGATCTCACAGTTCTTTAGTTCCAGCCCTGTAGTGGGCTCTGTGTCAAAAGCATGGAGCCTGCTTTCGATTCTCTATCTCCCTCTGCCCTTTCCTGTTCATGTTCTCTCTCTCTCTCAAAATCAATAAACTTAAACAACAAATAAATAAGAGAAAGAACTGAATGAGCTGTTGAACTCTGGAAGATGCCCTTCATTACTAGAAAATGTGGCTATAGTAGCTATGCCTTAATCCAAGGGTGGTAGTCTATTTTTATAGCATAATTTAAAAATAATTTCTTCCTAGGAATTTTATTTTATTTTATTTTATTTTATTTTATTTATTTATTTATTTTTGTGCAACTGTGAATGGGATCAGTTTCTTGATTTCTCTTTCTGTTGTTTCATTATTGGTGTATAAAAATGCAACCGACTTCTGTGTGTTGATTTTGTACCCTGCAACTTTGCTGAATTCATGGATCAGTTCTAGTAGGCTTCTGGTGGAGTCTGTCAGGTTTTCTATGTAGAGTTTCATGTTGTCTGCGAAAAGTAAAAGTTTGACTTCCTCTTTGCCAATTCTGATGCCTTTTATTTCCTTTTGCTGTCTGCTGATGCTAGGACTTCCAGCACTATGCTAAACAACAGTGGTGAGAGTGGACATCCCTGTCGTGTTCCTGATTTCAGAGGGAAAGCTCTCAGTTATTCTCCATTGAGGTTGATGTTACTGAGGGCTTCTTACAGATATAAGATATCTGTATGGGGGTGCCTGGGTGTCTCAGGTTAAGCGTCCGACTTCAGCTCAGGTCATGATCTCACAGTTTGTGGATTCGAGCCCCGGGCCGGGCTTTGTGCTGACAGCTAGCTCAGAGCCTGGAGCCTGTTTCAGATTCAGTTTCTCCCTCTCTCTCTCTGACCCTCCCTGGCTCACGCTGTTTCTATCAGAAATAAATAAAAACCATTAAAAAATAAAAAAAAGAGATCTGTATGATGAAACTATAGAAAACTTATGAAGGAAATTGAAGAAGACACAATGAAATGGAAAAACATTCCATGTTCATGGATCAGAAAAATAAATATTTTTAAAATGTCATTACTTCCCAAAGCAATCTACACATCCAATGCAATCCCAATCAAAATTGCACCAGCATTCTTCTCAAAACTAGAACAAACTATCTAAAATATGTATGGAACCGCAAAAGACCCCGACTAGCCAAAGTAACATTGAAGAAGAGAACCAAAACGGGAGGCATCACCATCCCAGACTTTAGCTTCCACTACAAAGCTGTCATCATCAAGACAGTATGGTATTGGCACAAAAACAGACGCATAGACCAATGGAATTGAATTGAGAACTCAGAATTGGACCCACAGATGTATGGCCAACTAATCTTTGACAAAGCAGGAAAGAGTATCCAATGGAAAAAAGACAGCCTCTTTAGCAGATGGTGCTGGGAGAACTGGACAGCAACATGCAGAAGAATGAAACTAGATCATTTTTTCACACCATACACAAAAATAAACTCAAAATGGATAAAGGACCTGAACGTGAGACAGGAAACCATCAAAACCCTAGAGAAGAAAGCAGGAAACAACCTCCTTGACCTCAACTGCAGCAATTTCTTACTTGACACATCCCCAAAGGCAAGGCAATCAAGGGATAAAATGAACTACTGGGACCTCATCAAGATAAAAAGCTTCTGCACGGTAAGGGAAACAATCAATAAAACTAATAGGCAACAGGCGGAATGGGAAAAGATAGTTGTAAATGACATACCAGATAAAGGGCTAGTATCCAAAATCTATAAGGAACTCACCAAACTCCACATCCGAAAAACAAATAATCCAGTGAAGAAATGGGCAAAAGACACGAACACACACTTCTCCAAAGAGGCCATCCAGATGGCCAACAGACACATGAAA
>NW_027529638.1:2161794-2214688 GCF_008692635.1 Crocuta crocuta | reverse complement strand
ACATGGAAAGAGCCTAAGTATCCATCAGCTGATGAATGGATCAAGTATATGTGGTTTATCTATACAATGGAATACTACATGGCAATGAGAAAGAATGAAATCCGGCCATTTGGTGCAAAATGGATGGAACCTGAGGGTTATGCTGAGCAAAATAAGTCAGGCAGGGAAGGACAGATACCATATGTTTGTAGGTATAGGTGGATTAGGAGGAACTTAACAGAGGACCATGGGGTAGAAGGGGAAACATAGTTGGGGAGAGGGAGGGTGGCAAACCATGAGAGACTCTTGAATACTGAGAACAAACTGAGGGTTGATGGAGGTGGGGGAGAGGGGAAGGGGGGTGATGGGCATAGGGGAGGGCACTGGTGAGTATGAGCACTGGGTGTTATATGGAAACCAACTTGACAATCAACTTAAAAAATCATTTCTGAAAAATGAAAGTCTGTTTTCAAATTACATAATGTGTATATTCTATCTTTTCAGCTTAAGTATTATAAAACCTTTTTCTTCTTTGGGCATCTCCTTAATGAGAAACAACAAAGAAACATGTATGAAAAAAAGTGAACATTAAATATAATGCTGTACTACATTGCTTCACAGAAAGTTTCAAGCAAAGATAGTGTATTTTCATTCTGAGAGAAAACAATAGTTTCTAATAAAGTAAGAGTTTAAAAGTATCTATTTTATCATTCAGGATAGTAAGAGACAAGAGATAATTACTTAAGAACAGTGTGTAAGAATGTTTTTTTAGGTTCCACTGCAAAAATTTGTGTCAATGTCATAGTTTTAAGATTTCTTTACAAAACTGCCATTGGTATAAGTATCCAAATAAAGTACCTTCATATTAGTGTTTTACTATTCAAGTGTGTGATCCTGCCCAACATGAACCTAGAAGACCAGTTTAGTTCTATCTCCTCTCTTTTGCAAAAAAACTCTTATAAACTAGTTTAAAATCATCTTTTCATTTTGTTCCTGACCTCTGAATCTTCTGATTCCTGTGTAACTTATAAATGAGATAAAATTACCAGGACTACTCTCTAGCTAAAAATAACCGTACATTCTTAATCATAAGCTACAGTGTGACAGGGCTTATGAGGTAAGGTTGAATTATTTTTATCCAGGTGTTTTAGGAAGTTCTCCTCTCTCTCTGAGACTGTACTTTCCTTACTTCATCATTGAATTACAGACCACTTTTACTGAATTATCTAAGAATTTTAGGAATCCTTATATTGTTTTAGGCTAATTTCTTTATAATACTTGCTACTCTAATTATACCTAGAATGAAACACACAGAATCTGCTGATTAATTTTCAGGCAGAACTCTTTCATAACTACGTAAATGGCTCAGAGCTGTTTGTAGAGTGGAAGAAGTCAGTGTTTTTCTCCCTAAAGGTAGTACAACCTTAGTCTACTTAAGGTCTAGACATCTGGAAAATGTCCACAGCATCAGGTAATGACTATATCTCTCAAGGGAAGACATGTTGAGGGTTAAAGTTCTAAGGATTGTGGATCCTAAATTATATCCACAAGAGAGTGGATCACATAAAACCTTTTGTAGTAGAATTTTTCAAGTAATTAAAATTTTATGATAATAAGTACTCATAACAGGAAATTCCACAACCTCTCCTATATCTCCGCAAATATCTGAGAGATGCAAAATAAACTGCTTTTCTCCCTTCCCTCCCTCCCCTCTCCCTTTCTGTCTATCTCTTGTACACTTTCTTCCATTCCTTTGCCTCATCTTGGGCGAGAATTTTTTTTCATCTGATGAATGTCCATGTCTTTCATCAAAAAATCTGTTTGTAGATATTATTATGGCCTTGAAAGACAGGGCTTTTGACCACGAGACTGTCAGCTCCAAGAAAGAAGTGACTTCAAGTGTTTACCACATTGGCCACAGCATCTGGAATAGGGCTTTTAGAGGAGGGCCTAATGATGCACAATCAGGAACAAGGAGGGCAGAATGGAAGAGAGGGAGGAAAGATAGAAGGAAGAAAGTAAAAAGAAAAAAAAATCATGATTAAGTGCCATAAAATTATTAAGCTTCTCTCTAAAGAACCATTAAGGCAGATTTTAAAACGGGTGCCAGAGAAAAGAGGAACAACAGAAACTGTACTTTGTCAATAGTTACGGTATTGCATATGTGCTACTAAATGTCTTCCTAGTTTGGGTTTGATTTAAAGATAAAATGTTTCTGCATGTTTCTCCAGCTGTGTTCCCTTAGCAGACCAGGACAGGCAGTGTTCTAAGAGCAGCTGTTATTTCACATGCAGTTTTATTTGTGTCTCTAAGAAAGAGCAGCCTGGCACATGAATAAAACATTCATCTTTCCCATACCATCCCAGTAAGTTATTTGTAGTTAAATTCTTTTATAGAGTAGGCAGAAGGGATGAGGTAATTTTTGTAAATGTTTATTTATTTATTTATTTATTTTGAGAGAGAGACAGAGGCAGAGAATGAGAGAAGGGGAGGGGGAGAGAGAGGAAGACAGAGAATCCCAAGCAGGCTCCACACTGTCAGTGCAGAGCCTGATATGGGGCTCCATCCCACGACTGTGAGATCATGACCTGAGCCAAAATCAAGAGTTGGATGCTTAACTGACTCAGCCACTCATGTGCCCTTGAGGTAACATTTTAAAGCAATGTTTCCAAGCATTCACTTTCTGTCATATCAATGATAACCTGAGGCTAATAGAACTCCTGTTAAATTTTTGAAAATATTGATGAACAGTGGTCTATTGTATAAAATAATTATCCATGGTTCGATATTCCTGTTTTGGTATTTTCCTTTTATTTTAATAATAACAGTTTTCATTAATCCTATTTCTTCATCTTGAAATAGAAATAATTTTGACTTTAAAGATGACTTATTTTTTGGTATAAACAAGTACCATTGTACATTTCTTTATAGCTATAGAGAGTATTTTTAAAAATACAGCTTAATACTAACACTATCATAGTACACTGATTACATGTAATATTATTGTATAATATTATTACATAGTGCCAATAAAAAGGAAAAATCACATTATCATAGAAGTCCACATTTTGAAACTTTCACTATGTTTTCAAATTCAAAGTCAACACATATTAGCTAATCCACTGCATTAAACTATTAGTTAAAATGTATTTATAAAAGACATAACTTATATATAAAGGGATAGATTTAATCTAAGAAGAAATTTAAAAATAATAAATCTTAAATTACATCTTGAAGTTTAAAAAACAACAAAGTTTCTCATTTCTATTTGTCCTTTCTTGGTTTAAAACTGTGAGTTAGTACTTCCTTGGAAAGTTTGTAATTTATTTGCTTTATGTGTCATTTTAATCATCTATAAATGCTTCCCTCTCCACCTAATGGGAACGCAGGATGTGATATTTATGAAGATTAATAGTGCAATGTTAATCTAAAATTTTGAGAAATTTGACTCATCTCAGTTAATCTCTTCACAAAATAAGATCACTGTATTAGCTCATTATTCTCCTGCTTAATTATGAAAGTTTTCCTTAAATAATGGATTCATAATTTTTCTGGGTTTCGGAAATTGAAAGTCACTCTTTTAACTACCTCATTTTTACATATGTTATTCTTCCAGGAGATTCTCTAAGTGGAAGCAGACAACAGGACAGACTACATCATTTTAAGGCCCACTGAAAAATATAAATGCAGACTTCTTGGTTTTCCAAATTATTAAGAATTTCAAGACAGTAAAGCACAAAACCAAACATTAGGCCTTCTAAATGTGGAGTTCAATGAGGCAGGACAGGTCACATATTAACTCTCAGCCAAAGCTGAGAAAAAGATAGGGGGGTAGAAAAGGAGTCATATCACACAGCTTGTGATGGACAGGAGAAAGGTACTGACTATAAGCACGGATATTTTACTCACAAATTATATAATAAAACTGTAGAATTTTGAAGGATTTCTGAAGTTTTCCCTCAACTATTTGTAAATGACTTATCAATAAAGATTGTTTATCGCCAGTGCTGGTCACTTGACCCTTGCCTAGTATATACTCCTTGCTTAATTGTTTAGGCTAAAATATTTTGGAGGTCAAAGAATATACGATATATCAGTCTGAAAATGGAAGTGGAGATCACTGAAACTAGGGTTAGGACACAATTTCATATGAAAGAAGTGAAGAAACAAACATAAAGAAAATAATGAATATAAGATAATGAAAAATAAGGTTATCCATCATACATAAAGCAAAGTCTCTATGGATTTTTTGTAGTCATTCTATAAGTACTGCTTAAGCATCCACTATATACTAGCCCCTACTCTAAGTGCTGGGGTATTACAATGAGCAAAAAGAGATACATATATTTGCCTTCATGGATCATATACCCTAGCAGGAGAGATGCAGGGTACGAGATACGCAATGGACAAATAAATAAGTAGAAAAAGTGCTTGCTAGGTGAGAACATATTATGGAGAAAAACAAAGTATGGAAAGAAGAAAACAATTTCTGAAGTCAGGTAAGGATTGCTATTTTGCGTAACTATTGAGGAGGGACTCACAGACCCCATTGGAGCAGAGTCCTGAAGGAGATAAAATCTATAGGGATAAGCTGCAAGTTAAACAAGCAGAGCACAAAGTGTAAAAGCTCTGGAGCAGGTGAGTACTTGGCTTGCTGGAGGAACACCTAGGAAGCTTCTATGGCTAGAAAGTTAGAATCAAAGAGAGAACATTGGGACATCAGATCAGAAAAGTAAAGGCAGATTACTTACTGTCTTAGAAGCATTATGAACATTTTGGCTATTAGAGTAAATAGTGAGGCCACTGAAGGGTTTTAGCAGACACTGAGAGACCTAACTTACATCTTACTAAGTTGGTTCTAGATGTCATGTTTTACACATAAGAGGAAGACAAGGGATGATGAAATAACAGATAAGTGGCTACAGCTTTTATCCAGGAAAGAGAGGAAAGAACCTTTGATTAGGGAATTAGAAGTAGAGGTTTGGGAAATAATCAGATTCTGGGTAACATTTTTAAAGTGCCATGAAAAGTGAATGTGGAATGTACAAGAAAAAAGAAAATTCTTGGATGACTTCAATATTTTTTTTTTTTTTTGAGAAGCAGTAGAATGCAGTTATCTTTAATGGAAACTGATCTGAGAAGACCAATTTTAAAAGGTACAGATCAGATATTCAGTTTAGGACTTCAAAAATTTAGATTTAGGGTAGGCATGTGGAGATTTAGAATAGGCATAGGAGCCTGGAATTTTGGGGTCATCATTGAGGCTTACATCGTAAGTATAAGATGTGTATTCAAACACTACCATCAAAATGCAGTATTAGTTTACAATGGCATTCAAAACTGTGAGGCTGAAATCTATCCAGGGGTGAGTTCAGATAGAAAACACTACATATTGAGAGATCAGGCAGCTGAGGGAAAACCAGCAAAGGGAGAAGCGTTGGGTAGATGAAAACTGGGAAAATGTAGATGACAGATGCCAATTAAAAAAAAAAAGAGGGGTGCCTGGTGGCTCAGCCAGTTAAGAGCCAACTCTGGATTTTGGCTCAGGTCATGATCTCACAGTTTGTGAGTACGAGCCCCACGTCAGGCTCTGTGCTGACAGTGCAGAGCCTACTTGAGATTCTCTGTCTCTTCCCCTTTCTCTGCCTATCCACTGCTCATGTGTGTGCTTGCTCTCTCTCTCTCTCTCAAAATGAATAAATAAATAAATAAATAAATAAATAAACATAAAAAAGAGAGATGGATGTGGAATGGAGGAGGAAGACATCAATCAGTTTAAATACTGCAGATGATTAAGATGAAGACTGAAAATTGACCACCAGTTTTGATAACATAGAGACACTTTTCAAGAGGATTTGAGAAGATTGGTTTTGATGTTAGTGTATGGAAGTTTGAAGTGCATTTGTAAGATGACAGAAGGAAAAATGGAAAGATCTGTTACAGATGGAAGGAGGAATGAGTGGTAGCTGGAGAGAGAGATGGGGTTAAAAAGGGATTAAAGAGGTGCCTACAATTCAAAATTCAAACACATACCCACACATACACACACACACACACATACACACATACACGCAGACATACACACACACACACCAAAAGTTATCTGGTAAAGTTTTCTGTCTTTGGTTTGTATAGAAAAATGTCACAATATGAAATATAATATTGGTATGTGAGCAAGATGGCACTCAGGTTCTGCTCATCTAAACTAAACTTCAAAGAAATTTCTTCCTGACTATAGGCCTCTGACCTCCCTTTTCTTAGAGCATTTACTTTAGAATACTTGCCAATTGTAAATTCTTTCTCTGCCTCTTTGAGATGTAAATCTTCCAGTCTCTTGCCAACTCAGGAATGTCTCCCTCCAAGACCTGGGAAATACTCTTTTGAATTGTAATTTACCCCAGTCTCTGTGGGAAGATAGAAGACTAACTTCCAGAAGCACCAATTAGCAAACATAGATAGCCTCATCACATGACCGACCTCGCAGCTAATGTAGTTTTTCTTTTATTCACACCAGTCTTTAAATATCATTCAGCTGTTTGTTTCAGTGAAGGTCAGTGCAGTCTCTCTCCCCTACTGCAATAATCTTGACTCCTGATGTAAGTCTATTGTATGTGTAGAGAGATTTAGACAGATTTACTTCAGGAATTTAAATCCCTGGCTTCCACACCCATTTGCCATAAGTATCATGAGCCCATGGACTTTGTCTAATACATTCACCATTCTCATGCCTAAAACAGCACTTGGCAAATTATAGGTACTAAATGAATGTTTATTGAATTACTAAATTGTAGTCTGATTCTCTTCTTTCTAATTAGATTGTATGTAACAGAAATATTTTCAAGTGTGAAATAGATACTACATTAGCTTTTTATCCTTTCTAATTTCCAAGTTGCAAAATGAATAATAGAGGTAACTAAACCTAAAAGCACTTATCAATATTGTTTTTCAATTCTACCAATACATAGTTAATTAATAAGTTTAATTAATAGTTTGGATTATTTAGATTTTAATTAGAATTTTCCATTTTTATTAATAGGTATGTGTTATGTTCCTTGATATAAATTTTGTATTATCAATCTATATAAAATAATTAAAAAAAAACTTTACCCTAAGATTTTATATTTATACTTTGGGGGCACCTGGGCGGCTCAGTCAGTTAAACATCTCAGTTTGGCTCAGGTCATGGTCTCACGGCTGGGCTCAAGGGTTCACTCTCCAGGTTGGGCTTTGTGCTGACAGTTGTGGGCTTGGAGTCTGCTTCTGATTCTCTGATTCTCTCTCTCTCTCTCTGCCCCTCCCCCACTTGCACTCTGTCTTTCTTAAAAAAATATTTAAAAAAATAAATGTGTACTTTGGCTGTTTCTTTTAACAAAATGATACAAGCTAAAATATATGTTTAAATATATTGTTATTTAACCTCAATAAAAGGAATTTAAAGGTAGAAAAAAAAGTTTATTAAGCTATGAATTATATTGTAAAAATCAGTGCACATTTTAATACTTTTCCAATCTTCCCTTCAACTCCAGAAATAAGATAGTGGGTGGTATATGACTGTGTTTTGAATTGCTGAACATTCTCACTGTAAAAATATAAGACTAGTAGAAAGAAATAATAAAACTTGCTGGTGTAAGGCCCAGAAAAAGAGTGCTGTTTAGAATAAAACTATTAGTACACTCATCCTTTATCCAATGGTACATAATGCTTACTCACTTTGATTTTTATTTTTTAAGCATGCTAAGAAATTATACTATCCTACTTCAATGTTCTCTTCAATATTCCTTTGTGAATATTACAGTTAGTTATAAAGCGTGAAAAAACAGAATGTCTTACTACAATGCATTATGCAAACAAAGAATTTATATATTTTTTGTATACCGACCCTAAACATTTATATGACTAACAGCTAACAATGTCATCTCATATAAACAGTAATCAAATGGCAACAAGTCACTACTACAACAAAAGCCCTGCATGTATGTGTGTGTATATACATATACACATACATATGCATATACACATACATATACATATCATTTCAGAAGAATTGAAAAAATGATTTTATATGTAAAACAAACAAGAATATTGTTTGCATTCATTGGTTGATTTGCCAATGTATACTTAAGAGGCAATTTTCTTATTCCCCCTTTCTTCCTTTTAATTCTGAGCATAATCTGTACTTCACATTTCTACAAACAACCTTCTCATTTTCATGGCCTTCTTATTCTTACTGTTACCTACTAAACATGGAGATTCTCAGGTATTTGTCTTCTCTTTGTATTTCCAAAGAATAGGCAACTTAAATTGTAGGCAATACAAGCAGAAATCATAAGTGATGATGTTTATGTTGTATTTGGTTGGTAACTCATAACTGACATATAATTTCAAAATAAATTTTTATATTCTTTTAAAAATCATATATCAGAATTTGATATACTTTCAGAAGTATATGCTTTTAGAAGATCCATTCTTAAATTTAGTTAATCATAAATATGTTCTATCCAGCATAAAAACTCAAGATGCAATGGTTAGGCAAGGGTAAATGATGCCTACAAAATAATTGTCAAGGGAATAGAACACTGGAAAATACACACACCACACACCACACACACACACACACACACACACACACACACACACACACACAGCAATTCTATTAGGAATACCCTTTTCTACACACCAGGCTACTTCCATACCATCAAACTAAATCTCAAAACACTTATGGAGTAGAAAACAATGGAACTTACTTTCAAAGTAAAATATGCATACCCACTTTTGACATACATTGTAAAATGTCAAAAAATCATGGCAAGAAGAAATAAAGTCAAATCTGAGATATAAGGATGTTTCATGTGTAAGTACATTTGATTCTGTAGAGCTAAGACAGGTTTATTTTCACAGAATAATTGTTTCTTGATGATCTATAGGTGTTCCTGTGTTTAATGTGGGCTATGAGGCCAAATGGGCCTTACAAATTATTCTATAATGAGCTTAATGTATTAAAAAATAACATTAAGCTACAAAGCAAATATCAGAAAGCATAGGAATAAAGCAGAAACAGATTATAACTAAGGCCATAAATCACTTTTAAATCCTAACTGATTATAGGTGATGAAAGAAAAGATAATAATTATGGAGAAAAGAGAAGAAAACTACTTTATTTTTATAACTTGAGTCAAATATATATTTTTGATATTACACTTCTTCTCTGAATGAAAGGAAATTAAAATCCAATATGTACTTTTTAATTAATTTGTAAGTTATTCACTTTCCTTCTTTTAATTTTCTTCTAAAAGTGACTGTTTTCAACACAACTACTAAGGTTGATGTCTAGAAATTAATTTTTTCCAAAATTAACATGGCTCCATCTTTATAACTCAAAATATACCATCATTTAAATCTGTAATATGTTTAACTTGGAGAAGTGGGAATTAACCCAGGAATACAGATTGAAAAAATAAAGATAGAATGTCTTGATGAAGAGATCATGTTTCACTTTTTGGCAAATGCTTGCCTGTTTACATCCTCCTATGGGAGGCTATTACACTGGAACCATGTTACTTAGCTAAACTGTTAATATTTATAGCCTATTTCTCACTTTTTATTTAACCTACTTTGCTACAAAGTAAGTTCTGTCCCAATGTTAGGAAATTTACAAGTAAAACTTTTTGTTTAGATATTAAGGATCAGATTTAATTCTTTGGTATAAGCATGAAACTGCTGATACTTTTCTGTGGCTAGCAACAAGTAAAACTTTTAATATAATTGGTAAATGGTAGCGACTGAACAACATAAGACAATGATCTACATATAAATCCTATGTGATACTGTTGGGCTTAAATGGCTTAAATCCATTTAAAAATACTTACAGCATCTCCTGTTGACAACTAGGGGACTTGACTTCATGATGGAAAAAAAAAAATCTAAATGGGGAAGTTTACAACACAACTACAGACTGAAGGGAATACTTAATTATATGAACCCACATCATCAGCTAATCTTACTAATTCTAGAATGGAGAATAGGGGCATGCAGTCTATCAAGGAATTAATAAATATATATTAAATAAAGTTAATATTGAATCCTAGAAAATATAAACGTGGAACATTTGCATGAAATGCTGCTCAGGATAAACTTAATACAGAAATTTCTTTTCTCTTACAAAGATACACTCTTTGAGAACCTGGGTGTTTCCAGATGCTTCTCAAGTCTTGGGTTCAAATTTCCTCCTTCCTGCTTTTGTTTTACCTCTTCCTTTCCCCTTCTTCCTTCCTTCCTTCCTTCCTTCCTTCCTTCCTTCCTTCCATCAACAAGTATTTATTGAGGGCATACTGTACATTAGTTTGTGCTGAAGAGCACATTACTATTAAGTAATATATTCTGATACACACTTACAGGATACGGAATAAATAAAACCAACAGAGAATCAGTTTTGTGCATCAAAGAGATAAAATAGTTAGAGCCTTCTCTTCCTTTTCCCCTTCTTCCTTCTCCTCTTTCTTACTGCAATGAAATATAAGATATTTTATTTCCATTGATAAAGGAATAATACTATATTAATTAACTTTTATATTTTTATTTTGCTGTGGTTGAGGATGGATAGGAGCCAGAACATCAAGAATAGAGAGAAGGAATTAATAGTGACTTACGTATTTTGCTTTGAATTGAGATTTATTTTGTAATAGTTTTAAATTGGGATGTAATTTACATACAACAGTACACACAAATCTTAACTATTCAGTTTATTAATTCTGACAATTGCATCTGTCAGTAAAATCATCATTCCAGTCAAACTATAGAGCTAACGTACCTTTAAAACACACAAAAGAGTATCAAATACATGAGTCTTTGCAGCTTAAAACCTGTCTTGTTGAAAGTCTTCATGCTTTGGGCCCAGGTATCATGTTTTATTGTTATTCTCTTAATTTGTAGTGAATTATATAGGCAAATTTTCTTAAGTTCAGAAGGGGATTTTAAATCCCCAGAAGTTAAGAAATTTATACCTGCATGGCCTGATATATTTTTTAAGTTTTTGTAATAAATTTTACAACATAAATATATAACTAATGTCCTAAGGGCTATGTCCTAAGAGCTCTAAGAATTGAAATCATTTCTTGATATTAAAAGGATTGTAACTCTATTGCACACTCATAAACAAAAATTGCTATGCATTTGTCTCCTAGAAAGATTCAGGTCTCATTTGATTAGACCCTGTTTGTTTAACACATTTTAGAGTCTCATTAAAGAGGGCTTGGGGAACTAAAATAATCTTAGTAGGTCTTGAAATTATGGCCTTTATAAAAAAGAAATGGCAGATTTTCAATTAATGAGGTACAGAATATAATTCAGAGCCTAGCTTTTTATTCTGTTTTGCACCAATAGGATCGCTTAAGGGAAGAGACTTACTTAATTGAAATGGCATATAAGTTAATTTTGAGGAAAACTTTGCTTTTTTTTTTCCCATTAAAAAAGCAGGTGGTGGAAAAAACTCAGAGGTAAAAAATAGACTGAGTCTTTTTTAGTATTTTATTCTGTTTCAGTAAACTACAGAAGTTTTATGTAGTTAAAGCTTTATGATTGCTATAGAAACACAACATTAATTATCTATTATTCTTTTGATTAAAATGTTGCTACTCTAGGAGGCAAAAATTCCATACATCATACTGTCTTATACTTTCAGCTAATTTGACTTAAGAAAGAATACAAGTACCTCCAGTTTAAGATATTTGGGGCTATTATTACACTATCTTAATCCCTATTTCAAGGTATATACCACTGCTTTTAAGCCTTAGGCTAATCTATAAAAATTATAGTTCATATTTAGAATATTATTTGCCTGTCTTTTTAAAATTGCAGACTTTTGGGGAGGCTAGGTGTCTCAGTCAGTTAAGCCCCCAACTCTTGATTTTGGCTCAGGTCATGATCTCATGGTTGGTAGGATTAAGCCCCATGTCAGGCTCTGTGTTCTGGCAGTGTCCAACCTGTTTGGGATTCTCTCCCTCTCTCTGCTCCTCCCCCACTTTCTTTCTTTCTCTCTCTCTCTCTCTGACAGTAAATAAAATTTAAAACATTAAAAAACTAAAAATAAAACTGAAGATTTTCACTCCTTTGTCAAAAAGACCCCATCACAAGCTCTTCTAGAATTGTCCTTAATTTTTTTTTTTAATGTTTATTTATTTTTGAAAAGGAGAGAGACAGAGGACAAGCATAAGGGAGGCAGAGAGAGAGGGAGACACTAAATCCAAAGTAGGCTCCATGCTCCCGGCTGTCAACACAGAGCCCGATGTGGGGCTCAAAGTCACGAACTGTGAGATCATGTCCTGAGCAAAGTCAGACGCCTAACAGACTCAGTTACCCAGGTGCCCCTAGAATTTTCCTTTAGAGTACTGTTAAAAGTGTTCCACAAGAATAGCTTATGAGTAAATGACTTGCAAAACATTGAACTAAATGTTTCCCTACTGTATAACTTCAGATCTCTGGTGGTCTATTGTGTATATTCAAGACAAGAGTGTCTTAGGCAGTGTTTTTCCTCAAATATTTCACTATTGAGTTATCTTTTTCTTGGAATAGTTTTTAACATTTCGAAAAATCCTACCACATTAAATACTATTCAAAAAACTGTAACTGGGGACCCTGGGAGGCTCAGTCAGTCAAGTGTCAGACTTTTGATTTTACGTCAGGTCATGATCTCATAGTTTGTGAGATTGAGCACTGGCATTGGGCTCTGCACTGACAGCTCAGAACCTACCTGGGATTCTCTCTCTCTCTCTCTCTCTCTCTCTTTCTCCCATTTGTGCATGAGTGCACACATCCAGATGTGTGTGCTCTCTCTCTAAGTAAATAATGCTTAACTATATATGTGTATATATAAGTTATATATATACAAGTAACAACTTACCAATAGAAAATTTAAAATTAGCTATTTCTACCCACTCCTCCTTGGTTGGTCTCCAAGGATATATAACACATCCCTTTACACAAACATACAATTTGGGGACATACAATTAGATTTCTTAATTAAATATTTTTAAAACATGGTACCGATTCATTATTTACACATAAAGTATATCAACACATTCTGTTAGCTGTTGTGTTTGATTGTAGTTGGACAAAGAGATAATATGGAATATTAAATTTATGTTTTAAAATGCTAAAATCCCAACTGAAAAAAAGTAACCAATTGAGGGACATATTTGGAAAACACATTATAGGCAAATAAAAATATCACTACTGTATAAATAGCTTTTGAAATCAGTAAGTAAAATTGAATGAAATTGTTAAAGTAATGAAAAAAAGACTTGAAGCAGCAGTCGATAAAAAAGGAAATACAAATCATTCATAGATATTCAATTTAAAAAAGGTTGAAACATATATATGTATATATATGCTTATATGTGCACATACATATATGTGTATATATATGCTTATATGTATTTGCTTTAATATGCACAAAAAAACTAATGGGAAGATACATAAACGTCTACAAAGTGAGTATGGTGACACTGCAGTGAAGGCAGTTTCTCTTTATACTTTTGTATTGCCTGTTTCAGAGTCTGTGACTCCCTCTCTCTGTGACCCTCCCCTGCTCACGCTGTCTCTCTCTCTCTCCTAGAAATAAATAAAAACAATAAAAAAAATAAAAAAAGAAAAAGATCAAATATCTTGAATATGATATCTAATATAAGGGAATTTATACAACCTTTACATAGCAAACCAAATAAAAGCAGATGTCATGATTTTGTGATACTGGAGCAAGAACTAAAGGGTTAAAGAAATAAAAAGGGATAATTAGGTAAAGAAAGTGTTCCTTATAGCCAGTTGAAATATGCTATGAGCTAATCTCATTATGTAAGATAGATCGTCTGAATCTTCCTCAAAGCTAAATGATCCATTTAGAAGACTGAATGCAACATTTTACATACAACATGATGTAAAAAACATTTTTTATTTTGTTGTAAATCATGATTAGAGTTTAAGCCACCACTGCCATTATAACTGAAATAGAAATTATATTCATATTAGGTTATATATATTTATACATCTCTTCTTATTACTAGTGTTTTTGATTTAAATCATTTTTAGATTGTGTTAATTTACACCCACACACATGCGTATACACATATTAACCTACCTATCTCTTACAAAAAAGTAAATATTTTGCTCTTCATTTATCTTTCAAATTCTGAGTTTTTTTCTTCTTTTTCTCTTTGTCTTTTCTCTTTGGATTTCATTTGTTTTTCCATTAATGTCCTCATTATGCCTCAGAACAGAAACCTTTCTAAAGGTTTATTATTATGAATTATTTCCCTAATTCTTTGTTATTTGCGAATGGCTGTATGAAATGCAATATGTAAAAATAAAATGTATTTTGCAAATGAAAGTATGTATGAAAGTAAACCTGAGTCCTTTCATACATACGTTTTACTAAATATATATCTTCTGCATAATAATCCTGTTAACATCTGTGATGTTATTTCTTCTAAGATATTAATGTTTCCATTGTCTCATAAAGTAGTTTTAGACAAAAATCTGCAAATTTTCCAATAGGATAGTATTTGGGATTCATACAAACATTATATAAGAAGTTTTTAAAAGAATGTTTGAGTTCTTTTTATAAATAAATGTTATTTTTCAGAATTTCATGAATTTATATATAAAGTAAAAACATACAAAGGACTACAAATATTAATTTTTAATTATCGGTACTTAATGACGGAAGTTTTAATTGTTTTTAAACTATTTATTTAAAAAATACAAACAATACAAATAAATATACTGTATAACGAAAAAAAAATATCACTAATCTTAGGTTGTATAAGATTTTCCCTGAATATAAAAAGCTGGCTGCCATATAGTTTTAGATTTTCTTTGGTATTAATAAATATAATTGCATTTTAAAGCCATATTCAGTAGCTTAGTCTTTGACTATTCATATCAGAAAAAAATATATGTTTTAAGCCTTTCACCACTTATTAGTTTTTTTTCAGTAAAGAGGATCCATTTGCTACAATATATATGCATGAGAACTTTAAATGACCTTGAGATAAAACAATGTTGTTAGTATATTTATGCAAACAGAATGATATTTTTTTTTGCTTTTTCAGAGATATTTAGTATTTTATTTTTTGTTTAATAAGATTAAAATGAAAGCCATCTGTTAGGTCTGAAAAAGGAATTGTCACGGGGACAGCAGAGCAGATCAGCCTGGGTAACTTCATATCATTACTTTTATCCTGAAGACACAGTCATAATGTTAATGACATTGCACCCAAACATCACTTTAAAAGTTTAATTTTTGTTTTAAATTGTTTTTACATAATAATCATGATTAATAGTTAATGATTTAAATTATTTAATAATATAGTTGTGGATTCATCAAGCAATACAGATAAGGTAAGTGCTATTTGCATCACCATTTTACAGATTGTGAGCTGAAGCACAAAGAAATCAAATATCAAGTTCAATGACACACAACCAGTCAATGGCAAAGCCAAAAATCTACACACAGGTAATTTGGATCCAGAGTCCGTGCTCTTGACTACAGACCATACACTCTTTATAATTACCAAATTTTGGATTTTATACGAAGAAAGAGAGCTCCTGGAGCTGATAAAAGGAAAGGTAGGTAACGGGAACAGAACCATTTGAGAGAATTTACTCCAGGCTTTCTGCTGATACTCCTGGCCATTCGGGAAGAGGCAGCTGTGGTGCCAGTGAAGCTCGGAAAGCCAGGGGGCGGCCAGGTAGGCTGCCTATGCGTGTCCTTTTAAATTATTATTAAGACATCTCTTATCAAAGTACAAAGATGTGAACATGGAGAGGATGATGATAGCCCACATTCAGATGATTTTTCTGCTGTTCTATGTTCAGCAGTTCACTCAAGGCTTAGTATCTTCACAGAACTGATGGCAGCAATTAGTTAATTAAGAGTCATCTCTGCTTCTAAGGTTCGAAAACTTTCAGGTGCGAAGAATATATTATTGGCTGCTAATTTGAGAAACCCAAACTGGCAAGTAACGAAAGCACTTATTGATCACTGGGTGCCAACACAGAAGCAAATATATGTAATAAAAATGCATGCAGGTGCTTCGTTTTAAGATGTGACATAGTTCCTCCAGTACATATACATGGGCTTGTGTATAAATGGAAGTATGTATACACACTGAAATAATTTAAGTAAAATTTTTGAGTAGGCTTCACACTCAGCACAGAGACAAACATGGGGCTGGAACTCACGACTCTGAAATTAAGACCAGAGCTGAGATCAAGAGTTGGACACTTAACCAACTGAGCCCTCCAGGAGCCCCCTACATTTTGAAATAACTTAAAAGTCAAATCTCTTGGGGGATTTGTAGGCTCTTAAGGATACACATTGGAACTCAGTCTGGAAAACACTGATAAATATAAAGATTTCATGGTACACCTTGCAGGGGTCTCTCTACCCTTTCTGGTATTACTAAACACACATTTAACTATCATGAGCTGGATAACTCACATACTGTGAAAAATAAAAGTAAACATGCATTTTCTGCTCTGGAGACAGAAACATAAGGGGAGTTGGTTTAGATTTTCCATTTACCATGCAAGTTTTTAGAGAGTTAAGGTCTATCTATCCTTCACCTGAGCTGCTTCATTAGGCCAATGCTCTCCTACAATTTACTAACAGTTTTAGCTTTCCATTGAGATAATGCCACTGTGGCAAACACTATAGAGGCAAACAAAGAATAAGAAAGGCTGGGACCTAATCCAACAAAAAAGAAGGTTTGAGAAATCTTAACCTGCTTTCTTTTTAGGCCAATAGTGACATTAGATTTTCATTTAGTCACTTTGGTCATTTACTGTTAAGACCCAATGAATTTTACTATTTTATATTCAAGGTTGTCCCCAAGCTTTACAAATTGTTCTTAAAATGGAATGGATCTGTTGTTGGGTAAATCACAGCGAAGTTTTTATTACTGAAAACTACTGATGGATGAATAATGACTAGAAATAAATAATAGTTCCACTTTCATCCAGTGTCAACATTTTCTCTCACCAAACACTGAGCCAAATGAGATGACATTAACTGGTATCGCCTTTCTTTCCATTTCAGCTCAGGATGAAGAAATGATAAACAATGATACCACTACAGTGAAAGTTAAAGGCAAATCTGGAATAAAGTGTCATAATACCTAGTCCCTAAGTAATGGAAACTTTTCTATAGCTTTTGTTTTGTTTTACAAAGCACAATGATATCTTAAAACTAAAATGAAATAATTATTCTTAATAAACTGGTTAAATGTCCTTGTTTAGTATATCCCACATTTCATAGCCTAATAATTATAGCAGTCTTTTCTCAAGAAAAAATAATTTCTACCGAACAGCAAAAGGCTGTAGGATATTTCATATGCTAAAATTCTGTTGGTGTTCTCTACTTGTTATGCAATTAAATTTTAATCTCCAAGAGAGCCTCATCCATACATTTTCTACAATCCAGTTGTCAATGGAGAATTAAGGATATGTTCCTCAAAAGTACTATAGGATTGGATAGACAAAAACGCCTCATGTCTTATGTCTTGGTGTATATAGTATGTGCCATTTTATAACAGACTACTTGGTTTTTGGTTTTAATTTCTATATAACAGTAAACATTGTATCCTTTTAATAGATGGAGTTAGTGTCATGGGATTTCCAGCAATAAGCATGAAAAATCCACCTTGACTATTGCTTATTGTGGTGATACATAAATTGTGAGGCAAAAACAATACCTCACAGGATACTCCAAGAATACCAAGTGCTATTACTTATTTTGAAGTAACCTAGTATTTCCCGAGAGTAATCTTTAGTAAAATAAAGCCCTCTCCATGTGGGTTTGTAATCCCTTTTACACTAAATTTGCCATGTACGAAGCTTGAGGTATTAGATGAAAAATCCTGTTTTAATTGCTGATCTTGAAATGTTCTAGGTCAGACCCTGATTAGGAATGTATATTTTGTGAAAGCCTTCCATGGCTTTTCTCAGAAAATTGGAGCCATAGGAAGTGCTGAGCTACAGTAAGAAAAACCTCTTGGTGTAAAGAATGGTTTTTATTCTTCTAGTGACTGAAATTTAGAAGTTGTTTTCCAATTATGTTTTATTAAAAAAAACAAGGAAAGGGAAAATAGCCATTAATTGATTCTTTTTGTTAACGAAAAAAATGTTCAAAAGATAACATTCATTTTGTTGCATATTAACAACCAAAAAAGCCTGTTACTAGAGAAATAAAAGTGGATATAATAGAGATCAAAACAGTTTTTATATTTTTATATTCAAACCAATATAACCATTGAAATCCTTAGTCAGTTATAATACTATACTGAAGAATTAATATTTTTTAAATGAAACCTAGAATGCTTAGTTCTTAAGTGAAAAATAGATAGACAAGAACAATAAAAATGTTTACATTTTATCACTACTCTTTTTTATAAAACTTTTTCTTGAATATAGAGCATCACCAAAAGCTGTTTTCATGTTCCAGTGAATTTTATACTTAAATATAGTATAGCCTGAAAATTAAATATCTACTTATTTTTTAAAAATCCACCCTCAACTACATACACAAAACTAATTATTTAAGATCTAAGACTGTATTTCATTTGTCTATGGGAAAAGAGATTTAACCTAACTAATTAACAATTTTTATAAACAAAATAAGTAATTTATGTGAAAATATTTATATTCTTGGTTTTTCCAAATACCTTCAAATACCTTCATGGGAAGCACAATACTGCTTTTGAAATATAGTAGTAATTTTTAAAAGACACAGATATTTAGGGAAATTAAAGGGCTCTTGATGAAGTTTCCAAATTTAATAATTTTAAATTTTCAGTCCTTATTAGATATTTACAGACAAAGCTTCCTCAACATTATTTCATTTTTTTTTTCTGTGCAACTGCTGCACAAAGTGACAAAAGCATTGCAGATGACAGAATCGTTTTTAAAAATGTAATTGAAACTACTCATGGAAATCATTGTTTTAAAGAAATAGACCAAATTTCAAACCTAATAATGTGATAGCTTACTCTAAAATTAAATGAGCTACATATGATTAAAGTAGTTTAATTATAGTAACACACTCAACTTGGCATCTAATGTAGCTTTTGTTTGTCTTCATTTCTTTTTCCAAGTCAGTTTCTTTCTAGAATATTCTGCTAATTTTCTGTTTCATGTTTTGGCTCCCACTCCTCCTCATTTTTCACTTGGTGCTACCTTTATGTTTAGTTTCTTTCCATTTTTCTTTCTTTAGACACCTCTGCATTCCACAGCATTCAAAGATTCCAAACCAGCCTCCTACTTCCAAAGCTCAGATTGGGAGTTACAGAGAAAGGCAGTGAACCAGGGTAAGTAAGTACCTGAATTTTAGAGTCCAGCTGTAAAAGTTTAAGTCCTAGTACTGCCATTGTAAGAACTTCTCTATATTTCACTATCCTCTTAGTAATAGTTCCTATCTCAAAAGGCTGTTATAAAAATTGCATGAATCGGTTCACATAAAGCACTTACAATAGTGCACAATGCATTGTAAGCACTCAGGAAGTGTTACTGATCCATATTACTGAATCACTAGGTTAATAAAGGCCATGGTAGTTCTTAACTTCCTTAATGTTTTAGGAGATTAGGCCCCTTTCCTTATTTCCAAAGTTAATGCCTACCCCAATTTTTGATACATCAAAAATTCCCTCTTTTTTTATACCATTTTTTTCTTTCTATAGGTTCCTTCCCCTGAGCATTCTAGGATGCTCCAGCTCCACTCATCTTTCTAACATAAAAAAGAGTGAAAATGTTAACACACACACACACACACACACACACAATTGTGTATACACACACAGAGATTCCAGAGGGGAAAAAAAAATCTTAAATCTTCACAGGTAATAATCTGTCTCTTTCCTGCCCTTTAAGATGAAAACTTCTGAGTTTAGTCTGTATTTGTTTTTTATGTCTTACCTCTTATTGCAATCTACTACCAATCAAGTCCATTTTTTTTCCATTCATTGGAAAGTGTTAATTTTTTTTTATCTTATTCCCTCCACTAGGAAACCTAATAGCTCTGATGTTTCAGCATTCTTCCTCTATAGAATTTGACATGCTTATGGATGTTGAAAATTCTCTCATTTATTATTTTGCAACGACCATATAGTGTAGTTGAAGGAGCTTGGGTTTAGAAGCCAAACAAAACTGTGAGTACACTTAGTTTTCATGATTGCTTCTTTACTGCATGATGGGATTCACAATACCTAACTCATGGGTTGCTGTGAGGATTAAATAGAACATGTAAATCCCCAGAGAAGATCCTTGCTCATGATTTAAGCTAAAACAGTACTTCCTATGTGTTGGGTCCTTTTCTAAGTAATTAGCTTGTATAAAACCATTTGATGTTCATTACTATGCTATGGGATAGGTTGCTATTTTTGTTTATATTATAAATGTGGAACATTTTCATAAAGGGATAAATAACCCAACCAAAATCTTAGCTACTGGTAAGACCAGGATTTGTGCCCAGGCAGTCTGGCTCTGATTTCTCTGCTCTCAATCCTTATGCTGTTTTGTAGCATCCCCATTGCTTTGACATCTGGAACATGGCTTTCTCAAGATTGTTCCCCTCATTTTACTTTTCCCCTCAGGATCTACTAGTCCACCCAGACATACAGACTTGGTGCATTACCAGTGGTTCTTATTCTTTTACTGGTTTCAAATATCTTTGAGAATCTGAAGCTAAAGCTGGAAATCTTTTTCTGAATAAGGCATATGTATCCATAGGCATGGCTTTGCACACATGTTAAGAACATCAATTTACCATATGATTTCTCTCTGTTAACATTCCAACATTCAGCAGTTAACAGCTCCTGTCTATATTACATTCTGATCATCCCTTGAAGTTTCTTCCTTCTCCCCATCCCTAAGCCATTTCCGATCCTTCCCCTCCCAACCACACCCCCCTACGCCCCCAGTGAAATGACTCTAGTGCAGTGATTAACTGCTTTGGAGTTAAACACATATGGATTAGACATTCAGTTATCCCATTTAATTAGCTGTGGTCCTTGAGTATATTATATATTCCATATATGCATATATTATGTACGTATACAGTAAAACCTTACACTGTAAGTAACTTGTTCAAGTGTTCCACAAGATGAGCAAACATTTCTAATAAATTGAAACGTGGTAAAACAAGTGATGTCTCGCAATACAAGTAGTATGTGACACCAAATGTCACATGATCACAAACTGAGCCAAAGGATTTTCTCTCTCTCTCACTCTTTCTCTCTCTCTCATTACGAGATTGTCTCCCATGCTCAGATTCTCGGTCTCAGGCCATGGTGTTTGGCAGAAATCAGTGATTTTTCAAAACACTGGAAGGTGCCCACAATTGACACCAGTGTATTTTTTTTTTGTCACTTCAAAGCACCTATGGACAGTCCTTTGCTTTTCCATACAAGAGTAAGCTTAGGAATGCTTTGCTTCAATCTAGGTCAGGCTGCCTTCAGATATAGACCCTTTCCTTTGTTGCCTTATTGCCAGTTACATTAAATACAGTATGACAAGAATTTAATTATACTATAATCAACATCTGGGCAAGGGTATACAATGGCCTCCATGCAGAAAAAGATCCATTTAAGCCAAAAGACAGCAGTGATTCTATTAGTGATAGTGAAAGTCATTCTACATAGTAACTTTCCTCTCTCTTTGTCTCCCTCATACCAGCGATGAAGGTTTTCAAAGGTCAGTTCAGGTTAATTTGTTTATTTTTTGTTATATTTTTATTTTCTTTCTTATTTTGTATTATATTACTATTCTAATCATTTTATATGAATATTTTTGGGTTACAGAATGAATCATCTGAGTTTTCATTATTTCTTATGGGAATATTCCCTTTGATATACAAATGCTTTGGATTACAAGCATGTTTCTGGAACAAATTATGTTTGCAAACCAAGGTTTTCTTGTGTTTACCTACAGCGAAATAAGTTAGGATACTAATGGAGACACTATTGCATATGTATGCATATATGTGTATGTGTGTGTGTGGGTGTTCCGCAGAACATGGTAACATGTTAAAATACAAAGTAATCCATTAGTCAGGCTTTTAGAAATGCTTATTTATATTGACTGAGAATTGCTCAATTACATTTGACCATAAATTATTTTTCATGAAAAGCTCATTAATATTATAATGGCTATCACACAAACTCTCCCTCACGAATCTCCCAGCACATCCTCTAAACTGTCTAGAACTGACCTGTATAAAACACATGTTTCTTATGTGACTACTCTGACTGACACTCTGTGTGAGGCCTGTATAATCTTGATATAATAATTATTCATACAATGGCCTCTAATTCCCACCATCCTGGTTCTTTAAGGTCTAGCTCCTGCTCCAGAAGACTATTTGTTTTTTTCCTTCAAATAACTTTGTGTTATTTGTATTATTATTTGCATACATTTCCATATGCTTGGAATACCCACTTACTTCTGGCACAGAAAGCCCATGTCTCCACATGCTTTTCAACTGATATGTAAGCAGAATTAATTTATCCTTTTTCTTTACACAATATGCTCAAAATTTTAACTATGTATATTTCTATTATGATAAACATTGTTCTATAATTACTTATCCTGAATCCAGCCTTTACTATGGAATTTGATTTTCTGGAAAGCAGTGTCAGTATGTGTCAATATTTCATCTTTCACTTCTACCCTCCACTTCTTCTGCCTAGTCTCACCATATGCTTTACAAATTCTGGCTCAGAATTACCCCTCAAATAATGTTCATTAAAATAAATGTATATATGTTATTTATCTCCTACTTTTAAATACTGAAAGTGGATAAGATACATAATTTATGATCAAGAATGGTGAAGAAGTAATCAAAATATCTAGTAATGTTTTTGTGCCAATATAGATTTAATAAGTAGAGTATATAATGCCAGACATCCTACCTATTAGACAGCCACAAAGTATACTAATGATAGTAAAGAGAATACATACATACATACATACAAAATATACTAAAAACATTGAAGACAACAAAACCTCTAATACAGAAACAAAATCTCTAATATATGTGTATACATACTTAATAGACACACACACACACACACACACACGGCAAATTACACCCTTATGTTTTTAAACACCTTTGCTGAAAATATCAAATATAAGCAACATATGGATGATGTATGCGGACTTACTTAAAATTTTTTTAACTTACTAAAAAGTTTAGTGAATGGAATATTAACTAAATCTATAGACATCCTGTGTTTACATAGTATT
The DNA here is from genome assembly GCF_008692635.1 of Crocuta crocuta. NCBI lineage: Eukaryota > Metazoa > Chordata > Mammalia > Carnivora > Hyaenidae > Crocuta > Crocuta crocuta. The sequence goes on along the minus strand of NW_027529638.1, from coordinate 2,191,423 downwards.
AGCATATGGTGCCAATAAACATAAAGTTAGCCACAATAAATACAGATTTTTTTTTATCTCAACAAACAAAAGAAGACTATAAAACTCTTCATGTGATCATCCATACCTTCTCTCAAAACCATCTACCTACGTAGAATCCTTTTCATTATACCAACTTCTTCTACCACTATGAAAGGATATCTGATCCCACACTGGGGTTAAAAGGAAAGCAGATGCTATTCTCTGAGCACTACTACAGCTTTTCTATGAGAAGGTCAAGGCAGTTTACAAATGTTTCTATCACATAAATAGTAATCCTCGTATCAATCCTGCCAGGTAAGCAACTGGTAAAAAATCTCCCATTCAAATTTTGGCAAAGCTGTCAGAATATTAAATATTAAAGGTGCTATCTTCACTTCAAACTTCTATATAATTATCTTAATTTCAGGCTCAGTGACAATGTGATATATATTTTGTTATATATACACATATATCTTATTATATGTATAATACAAATACTTATATGTGCATATATAATAACAACATACATGCTTATGTGTGTGTATATATATGTATATAATATATATATAATAAGTATATGGTTAAAACCACATTGCATAGAAACATATGTATAGTTTCACTCAGCTGCAACTTTCTCATCTCTTCAGAGTGAGTTTTTATTTTTCCATAGTGAGAATAATTTTGGGTAAGTAAATGAAAGGACCCAGGTATTTTATGGCAGCTTCATCCATTCTCAGGTTTTAGGATTAGTTTTATTTTTAGAGATTAAAAAACAGTTTTTTAAATCACTAAAGTATCCCTTGCTCCTCTAGATAATAAGTATGTTCCCGCCTCTCCCCCTCTCCTTCCCCTGCCCCAACCCTTTCGCCAAGGCTTCAGACATCTTGCTTAAGGAGCTAATTTGAATCAGAGGCAATTCCAAATTCAAGCCCTGGATGATACATGCCATGGATCATGATGTGGCAATAAGCTACCAGGACCTACCAAACATATGATAGATTTTAATCAGGTTGTCTTAGGCCTAAATAGACTAATTATGTTTTTATAGATAATCATAGTATAAGCAATGAGAAATCTTAGGTATATAATATAGGGGTAATGCTAAGCAATATGTGTATATGTCTATACATGAGTATGTAAGTGAATCCATTTTTGACTAAAAACACATGCCTGCATCTTTCAGACTTGAAAGAGAAACGAAAGGAAGACAAAGAGAAATACACAGGTGAGTGGTAAGCAATATTTCAAATGGTTTAACATCAGAAAAACTTTAAGTGCTTAAAAAAAAACAGAATAGTCTGCATATGTGTGTGTGTGTGCATGCATGCGTATATAAATAAAAGATAAACATTATGTGAGTCAACATGGTGTAATGAAACTGGATTATATATCCATCTACCATTTATTCCCTAATAACTAATGACAAAAATTTTCAATACTTAAAAAAAGTACATTATTGTGAAACAAAAAATGTATATAATTTCCTGTGATAAATATCAAAAGTGGAAGCTAATGGCTTGGCTCTTTTCCCCTCTCTCCCAAAATAATGTAAAAATAAAATTAATTAACAGAATCCTGATAACTCTAAAATCTTCTAAACTAGATAGAGGGAGTCCAGACGGAGAGTCAAGGAGCTCCAGAGAAAACTGGAGGTAAAATCCTTGATAAGAGGTATCTTCAAAAAGCTGGAGAACCTCACATGCTGAATTAGAGAATGACTACAAAGGCTTCAAGTAGCCCACCAGAAGAGTAAATTCTAAGACAATTAACAGCATATCTGAAGGCAGAGCAGAGTACATATCTTCTAGAAACACTTGTAAATAGAAACACAGAAACCAAGTTCGCTAACTCTAGACGGTATGGGGAAAAAAAAAAAAGAACTGAGTCAGATTTAGATACTGTGGGAAAGGAGATCAAATGGAATTCATCCAATTATGTTAAAAAAATAGGTCTCTACTTCAAGTTACTGATTTTCACCTGAAAAAGAAGAATGAGACAACAAGGCAAATATATAAACATCACATATTAAGAAGATAAGACTTTTCTCCAGGAAAAATCCTCCTATCCAAGGTTTGGCTTTGTATGTTCATTACAAGATGAATGACTGTGCTCTCTCTCTCTCTCTCTTTTTTTTTTTTTAATTTTTAATGTTTATTCATTTTTGAGAGAGAGAAACAGAGTGTCAGCAGGGGAGGAGGAGAGAGAGTGAGACAAAGAATACGAAGAAGGATCCAGGTTCTGAGCTATCAGCACAGAGCCTGACACGGGGCTCAAACTCACTGAGCCTTGAAACCATGGCTTGAGCTGAAGTCAGATGCTTAACTGACTGAGCCACCCAAGTACTCCATAACTGTGCTCTCTTTCCTGATGACAACGTCCCTGGTGTTGAGCATTCTTCTGTCTATCCTCCCAGATGATGATGATGATGATGATGATGATGATGATGATGATGATTTGTCTTAAAAAGGCAGCTTAACCTGGGATGATAGCAGTTCACTGAGATTTCATCCTGCTTAAAATATATTTTTATTTTCTCCTGGAGTAGGAAAGGTAGAAGATCACCCAGTGAATTTAATGATTTTTTTTTCAGTTCACTCGCTTCCACTCAGTCATTTGCTTATTCACCTACTGCCATTTTACTAGATGTAGAATAAATTAAAAACATTTCTGTTTTAATGCTATCAAATGCCATCAGTGCAGAAGTACTTGATTAAGGAAATGAAATTATCTGATTTGACTTAGTGATATGTTCCCAACAACTCAATGTACAAAAACAGGAGGGCCATTTCTCCATGGACCTGATATTTTGTGAAGACAGCATATGGTGATCAGAGGACATTAGGCAAGCCATTAACAAGGCCCATGAACCACTTTACAAAATATTTTTCAAATGAAAATTAATGGGTAGTCTTTTCTGAGAGCTCTTTCATAGATGAATGCAGCTGGATGAGATTCATTTGCAAAGAGATATTTTGTTTATATTGCTTTTGACTTCATTAAGCAAAAATATTGAAAAACAGCTAGCTATAGCTGATGTAAAAGAACACAAAGCAGAAATTGTTTCACAATATGTTTTAAAATGCATTTGGAAGTAGATGCTTTACATGAAATATCATCTCACTGCTGCCATGATCACCAAAACACCCAAACAACACAAATAAAAACAGAAAAAAAAAAGAACACAAAAACAAAACATACACTCTCACACATACAAAAATCTGCAAAAGCAGTTTCAAAAAAACTGCTTATTTGATTTTCATTTTCACAAAGGAAAGTAGGAAGGATGGAAGGAAAGAAGGAAGGGAGGAAGGAAGGAGGAAGGAAGAAAAAAGGAAGGAGGGAAGGAAAAAAGGAAGGATAAAGAGAGAAAGCAAGAAAATCAGCTTATTCTCAACAGAATACTAATTGAACTAAGGATATTTCAAAGGCTGCTACTTCATTTGCAGACACATATCTATATTTCTGTACACTTTAATTAACAGATAAAACTTCTGTAAATACAGTGTGTTATTTCTTGACCAGAATTTCTTTTCCTTTTTTTTCATGATAAATTGGTCTTTTTAAAATTTATTTATGTTCAAATTAGTTAACCTATAGTGCAGTCTTGGGTTCAGGTAAACCCATTGATAGATCTCTTTTTTGTTTTGTTTTCATTTGTTAAAATTCTGATTTTTTTAATTTTTTTTCTTAGTTTATTGTCAAGTTGGTTTTCATCTAATACCCAGTGTTCATCCCAACAAATGCCCACCCCCCTTCCCCTCTCCCCCACCGCTATCAGCCCTCAGTTTGTTCTCAGCATTCAAGAGTCTCTCAAGGTTTTCAGGTGTGTTTGCTGAGTCNCTGAGGGCAGATGGGGGGGGAGGGGAAGGGGGATGATGGACATGGAGGAGGGCACTTGTTGGGATGAGCAATTGATGTTATATGTAAACCAACTTGACAATAAACTATTTAAGAAAATAAATACATAAAAATTAAAAATAAATAAACAATAAAAACTTTTAAAAAAAAAGAGTCTCTCGTGGTTTGCCTCCCTCCCTCTCCCCCACTATTTTTCCCCTTCTTCTCCCCCAAGGTCCTCCGTTAAGTTCCTCCTAATCCACCTATACGTGAAAACATATGGTATCTGTCCTTCTTTGCCTAACTTATTTTGATCAGCATAACATCCTCAAGTTTCATCCACATTGCTAAAAATTCTTGCCCAGAATTTCAAGTTTCTATATTCTGAATTTGTATTTTTTATATAAAATTCCTATCTAGAATCTAGACATACTCATTTGTTGTATTACTTTTAAAAACGTTTTCAGAGATTAGCTATAATAGAAATCCTAAATGCATATATGTTATCTTTCCAGGAAATTTTGAGTTCTTTAAGAGAACGGTTAAGCATTTATGAAACTCTTAGTCCATTTTTTTTTTCTTTATTTAGGGTACTAATTAAGCTTTAAATGTTATCCTTTGATCCGCATTTTTCTTTGTGAAAATTAATGATATCTTTTCTATTTTTCTCTTCCTTATCCTCCATTTGTTTGAAGTTGCAAAATTCCTACTTTGTAGGAACATATTTACATAATACTAGTCTCTCTCTTTTCACACCTTTTAGTCTTAGATCTACAATTAAATGTATTCAGTGTTCACCATCAAGGCTTTTGTAAAGTTTACCTAATAAAAACTAAGTTGGATAAAGTTTATCCACTAGTGAATAAGGTATTCTCTAAGCTCTTTCAGGTTTAAAACTTTTTTTTTTTTTTTTTTTAAGTAACTTTGATACCTCCTTGGCTCAGACAGACTTTCTTTGTGTTTTTGAAAATTAGCTTCTGATTGTTTTGTTGTGACTATTGTTGTGGAAAAGTTTGATGATTACCTGATTCTCTTTCCTTTAGAACTAACCTGACAATTTTGTCTGGAAACCCAGAGGACTTTTAGAAAATATCCACAAGGGCTAAAAATTATTTTAGGGTATATTTAAAGGTTAATGAAATGTGCCCTTTCAATACATTAATGAACAATTTTTAAATAGTAGCCATAATATTTTTTTTTCTGTTGTTTTTTTCTAGGACTCTAATTTTAATAATTTCAATCCTGTTCACAGCTATATCCATTATCCTTTGCTCTGATTCTTTTTAGTTCTATTTGTTAGTATTAGTATGTTTCGGTTTTTAACTCCTCTCCACACATTCATTTCATGAATGTCACTCATAAAAAACACTCATGAGACTCTTCCTCCTTGGGTATCCTTCAGTTTAAGTTTTATTGAAGAAGTTTTCTGTTTGTTTGTTGTTGTTGTTTTTTTTCTTTTTTACTCCCTCTCTCTTTCTTTCTTTTTCAGATCTATTCAATTTTGATTTCAATCCTTATGTTTTGTCCATTTCTATTTTTGAGTCCACTGATTTAAATTTTATTCATTTTCATCTGTCCGTGATTTTTCTTTTCTTTTTTTTTTAAATGTTTTATTTTATTTCTAGGAGAGAGAGAGAGACAGACAGCATGAGAAGGGGAGGGTCAGAGAGAGAGGGAGTCACAGACTGAAACAGGCTTCAGGCTATGAGCTGGCAGTCAGCACAGAGCCATACGCGGGGCTCGAACCCACGAACCGCGAGATCATGACCTAAGCGAAAGTCGGACGCTTAACCGACTAAGCCACCCAGGCGCCCCATGTCCGTGATTTTTCAAAAAAGGTATTTAATTAAGGTTGGAGTCTTTTGTTTCAATTTTCCTGGTTTCTTGGGTGTTTGTGTGTATGTGGGAAGGTAGGGGAAGATTTTTCATCAGTTAAAAATTTTTTCTCTCTTTTTTTTTTGTAATATACTGTAAGGGTGTTGTCTACAATTTTCTTTTCATTTGGAAATATCTCTTCTCCTTCTCCTAAACAAGCAGTAGTTGGTAGGAGCCAAAAGAACATTCTAGTAACCTTATTTGTTTACATACATTGTCTTATGTTGTTAAAGTGAAAACAAACTTTTTTTTTTTTTATTTGTTATTGAGACAGAGTAAAACAGAGCATGAATGGGGGACAGGCAGAGAGAGAGGGAAATACAGAATTGGAAACAGGCTCTAGGCTCCTAGCTGTCAGCACAGAGCCCGACGTGGGGCTCAAACCCACAAACCTTGAGATCATGACCTGAGCCGAAGCCGGACGCTTAACCGACAGAGCTACCCAGGTGCCCCAGAAAAGAAACTTCTTTAATTGAAGGTATCTTTTTTTTAAATGTAACAAATTTTCTGATGTAGTGATTCTTGTGTTTCCTAAGAGTGTTTAATTTTAACTTTTTATTATTATTTTTTTTTCCTTTAGCTTAGGTTCCAAGGAATATTCCACATGCTTCTAATTTGACCATTCTTTCATAGAAATAGTATCGGGGCTCCTGGGTGTGTAGTTGGCTGAGCATCCGACTTTGACTCCGGTCATGATCTCATGGCTTGTGATTTCGAGCCCCGCTTTGTGCTCTGTGATTACAGCTTAGGGCCTGGAGCCTGCTTCAGATTCTGTGTCTCCCCCTCTCTCTCCCTTCCCTTGCTTGCACACTATTATCTCTCCCTCTCAAAAATAAATACAAACTTTTTTTTTTAATTAGAAATAATATCTTCCTAAGATCATTACACTTGGCCCCACATAATTTCAAGTACTTTCCTCTACTCACCTATATTCTAAGGCCAGTTCTCAGTATTTCCTTAGACTTCTTCTCAGTATCGGGACTGGGATTATCTCCTGTGGGGAGATAATTTTACCTGTGCTCAGCCACCGCTAACTTCCCACTTCCTCTCTTTTTGTTTCTCAGTCTCTGTCTCTTTACTTCAGTGTGCACTCCATAGCCAGCTCTGCTGTTGTGGGTGTTTATATTCTTACATTCAGGTAATTTTAAGTCCATTGCATTGCCTATATACCAGATATGCTAAAGACGTGTGTGTGTGTGTGTGTGTGTGTGTGTGTGTGTGTGGTTTGGAGGATGGTTTTAGAGTATGTCTGGGGAAGAATTGGGTTTATAAAGCCACTATTGTCCATTGGAGATTATGCATTAGTTATTGTGGAGGTGATATTTTGTGCGGGTGTGATATTTTAAGAAAGTATTTGAATAAAATGCTGGAATAAGCCATTCCAGATTTCTTTTAAGAAAAATTGAATCAGAGAGAAAAACAATAACAAGTAAACTGAGAAAGACTAATTCTCAGAGACTAAGAATAAACAGAGATCAGTGTGGTTAGAACAGGACTATAAATGAAGAGTGGTAGGAATGAGACTAAAGAAGTAAGTAGGAGGCCTCTTTTCTGTACATATGCATTTACCTATTCTGAATATTTCACATAAATGGAATCATAAATGTGACCTTCTGTGACTGGCTTCATTCACTTAGCATAAATGTTTAAAGATCATTCACATTGCAGCATGTATCAGCACTTCATTTCTTTTAATGACTGATTAATACTCCACTGTATATACCATGATTGATATATTGATATACAATATCATACATTAGGTTGTGGAAATTTGGGTTGTTTCCACTTTTGGTTGTTGTATATTGTACTGCAATAAACACATCTGTACAAGTATTTGAACACCTGAAGTAACTGAATGTTTCCAATTCTGTTTGGTAAGAGAATTTTCCTTTTACTTGAATGTGATGAGAACATATCTGAGAGTTTTGAGAAAAGAAGCATGAACTAATTTACATTTTGAAAAGATCATGCTTGTTGCCACTAAATGGACAAAAGATGGCAGACGCAGAGATTGGCACTATCGGAGTAATCTAATATAACAGCGCCTTGGACTAGGCCTTGAGCAGGAGTCATGGTGAAAAGATATAACTGGACATATGTCTTTAAAGTGGCACCAAGCAACACTTAATGAATGAGTGAGAGTACAAAAGAAATTGTCTTTAAAGAATGACTCTAAGTTAATGGACTAAGCATTTTGATATGTGATAGTAACTTATTGAGGTTAGAAAGACAGTAGGAGCAGAACACATTTGTAAAAAAAAAAAATCACCATTTCTTTTTGTGAAAACATAACGTTTAGAATTCTTGTTATATACACCCTTGGAGACAGACAACGGATATGTGAATCTGGACCACAGCAGAGACTCTATGGTGAATTTAAAAATTTGAAAGCCATGGGAACAGATGGAATCACACACAGTGAGCACACAGAAGAGATGAAGTCTCACACTAAATATTCAACCACTAGATCATTTAGAACTCTGGAAGAGACGTAGGAGAAAGAAACTTGAAGTGGGCAGAAAGAAAAAAAAAAAACCCTAAAATTGGAAGCAAAATGAGAAAGAGGGTCAAGACTCAGTAAGAAACTAGGTGGGTCAAATTTTAATCCGACATAGGGAAAGAGAGCTCCATGAGTTTCACAACGGAGATTATTAGTAACTGTGATAAAGAGAAATTTCAGGGGGCAAGAGTGTGTTGAAGAGAGAAAGGCAAGTGTAGGAGTACAGAATGTGAGGTAGGACAGCTTATTTATGAGTTTTGCTCTGAAGGGGAGGGGATGGGAATGGAAGTCACTCAAAGATTGTATGGTATTTAGAGAGGAAAGAGTGTTGGAATATAAGAGGTAGTCAGCATGTTTGCCTCCTATTGGGAAGGACGACATAAAAAGGAGAAACTTTGGATTTATGTGTGTGCACCCACACTTGCTTGTGGTTCAGATAACGGTAGAAGCAGCATGCAGATGAGATCTGGAGCGGCCTTGAGAAGGCAGTTCGAGCTGACACAGAACTTGAACAGTGCACAGGTAGTCCTTTGCTAGGTTAGTAGTGTCAGTGATGAGAAAATGAGGGGGCGTCTACTGATTGCTTGTATTTCCAAATACAACAAAGAACTCTAAGGAACTATAGTAGCATTCCTGGGTAGGGCTATTGGCCCACTTAAGACCTGTGGTCACAAACATAAAGAAAACAACAGACTTTTGTGTCATCTGTGAAAGAATGCTTTTTGTAATACAGGTCTATAATCTTTTAATAGCCACCCCTGGAATGTAGTCTCAGTGTTCATAATACTTAGGGTTTAGAAAGGTATTTTTGTGCACATATTACATTTTACAGAGCACTACGGGGGAGGGGGTTGCAGCAGCACCCCCAAATGAAACATATTAATATCTCCATAGCAATGATATCAATAACCAGAAATAAGTGTGATGAAAAAGACATAAAAACAAACATTTTGAAAATGGCCCCACATCATTCTGCTTTAATTTTGATTCCAAATAAGTTAAGAAGCATCACTTAGTTTTTAAAGCTTTTCATATTTCACAATTATAAATGAAAGCCTTTGAATCTTTAACGTATGGTATTTCCTTGGTTCACTAGTTGCTGAAGATGTTAATTGAGGCTTCAAGTACAAAAAATGTTCATGATTAAGTAAAGTTATGGATATATCACATACTAAATTACCTTTATTGGAGATTACTGATGTATATTAGCATAAGTACTCTGAGAAGACACAGCTATTTACCTTTAACTCTTACAGAAATATTTTTTTTTTTCAAATTTGTTCCCTCCTGTTCCCAGCACCACTAGTAACATGTCCAGACTAACTTTTCCATAAACCAGGCTTGAAGAGCACCATGGGGATTGTTCAAAATAGTGAAGAGAAATTAGAAAAGGAAGCAATTTCACAAATGTATTCAAGTTACTCCCAGATAAGATGCTTCCAGTAATTGTGTGCCCATAGCCATGGACACTGAAAGTACTTAATCATGTTTTGTAAATATCTCTTAATTTAGAGAGAAGTAGCCAATAAAATGAGATATAAATCAGTAGGACCATTTGGGTTAGATGGCTCTGTGGTTTTATGATACTATACAACATGAAAGAAATATAAAGGTTCAAATGTCTGTGAATTTCTGAATAAATTACCAAACACAGTAACTGAATCAATTAAACAATTCAGAAGCTTTAGTACTGAAAGGACTGCCTTATAGAGTATGATTCCAGTTGAGCATAATAACAATGAATAAAAATATAAGATTAATAATACTAATGACTCTTGATTTGGACCTTTTTGATAGGCTAAATAATGTCCCTCAAAGACATCTAGGTCCTAATATCTAGGACCTGTGAATGCTATTTTATATGGTGAAAAGGATTTCACAAACGTGATTAAATTAAGCCTCTTGAGATGAAGAGATTACCCTGAATTATCTCCATCTGCTTAACAGGGTATTTTCTCTTTTGTCCAAACTTAACTCTCTGTAAATGGGAAAAAATTATTTTCCAATTTCCAGGTATTGTGTCAACAACAATTAAAACAGGAGATTTATAGCTAGAAAGAAATCACTGGCTCCATCAACTGTGTTAATGTCAGAGATTAGAGGCAAGGCTTCTGTTTCTAAATAACACAGTCTAGCAATCTGTATTATATCATGGTGTAACATCATGGTTGAACTTAATTTGGCAATGTGGAATAAAAATAAAGTCTTTGATTTTTTTGGTATCAAAAATTAATTGTCCTCAAAATGCTCAATTATGAGATTACCTTCTTGGATTAGGTATTACTTTTCACCTATCTTGGAAAAAATTATCATGAAAGTATAATTTCCACTAGTGACAAGGTTGAGGAAAATAGCAGCTCTTCCACATTGTGTATTAAAACTGTTAAGACCATGGAAAGAACCAAATGATTTGGCAGTATCAAATATATTAAGAGGGAAAGTATTCACCTTGTTCCAGAAATTTGACCTCCTAGAGTCTATCATACAAAAAAATTATATATTTTTGCAATTCTATATTGCAAAAAACATGTGTGCAAAGGTTTTTATTGGAATACTACTTGAAAAATGGAACTATTTACAAAACTTTGAAAATAACCCCAGTGTCTACCATTAATATTCATCTGATATAATGGATAAAATTATGGACTTAGGAGACAGACATGAGTCTAAAGAAAGGTTCTACCATCCATGTGCCATATCAATTTGAAAAAGTAACATAAGCTCTTTGAATTTTAGTTTTCTTGCCAATGGATTGGGATTAATGATACTTCATGGATTGTTGAGTAAATTTACTGACCTAGCAGACAGCTGAATATGGTATAGTCTCTCCTCTTCCCTATAGTCTATGAGTTTTATTCATTAGAGGACTTGATATTCTGATACAAATATTATGGATATTCACTAAATACTCAATAATTTTAAGAGCAACATTAAATACAGAAAACAATTTTATTTTATGTGATTTTAACAACTAATGTGTTCATTATTATACAAACACATTGAATATCCTATTTATTCTTAAACATGTTAAGTTCTATCAGACAGTACAACTTTGATTCTTCAATGATAATTCATTTTACATATGAATCCCGTCTATATTTTTTTTAGCTCAATCGCCTCTTTTGGTTCTATTTTCCTTTCTCTGTCATATGCTTGTACGACCAATCATTAATGAGATAGGAGAACAAGGGCTGAAATGAGGCTTACTGAGGTTTTATTTTATAAAAAAGATGCAAATGATACGTATATATTTTTACCCACAAAATTTTTATTTATTGGTATAACTTTTGTCCTGGGTTCACATTCTAATGATGTGTCAATTAAATATGGAACTAAAGTATATGTTGAAGGGCGCCTGGGTGGCTCAGTCAGTTAAGTGTCTGACTTTGGCTCAGGTTACGATCTCAAGGTTTGTGAATTCAAGCCCTGTTTTGGACTGTGTGCTGACAGCTCAGAGCCTGGATGGAGCCTGCTTCAGATTCTGGGTCTCCCTCTCTCTGCCCTTTCCTTGGTCATGCTCTGTCCTTCTCTTTCTCTCAAAAATGAATAAACGTTAAAAAAATTTTAAGTGTATATTCAATATAGAGGGGAAAATGTTGACTAGTTATGTAATATTAAACATATATTTGCTAGTTTAACATTGCTAAGCCAAAGTAAATATGTTTTTATGCAGTGCTAACTGTGCTTAATTTTCATCAAAAAATTTAGTCATACATTTTCAAATTAGATTGAATATTTAATTGATGAAAATTGAAAATAGTTGGCATATTTATTATGGTTTAACAAGATATAAAACAAATATATATAAGAAATTATTATAGGTAAGTTGCTATTAAACTTAAATATTAAATTTTCTCTAACATATGGTTAAAAGTTCATTATTTTCTGTAGAGAACTGCTAACCAAAGAACAGTTTAATAATTTATTTTTTTCTAAGTTTCTAAGCTACCGTGAGACAAAGGATGATACCTGTATTTGATCAAATCAGAGTGAAATATATATTTCTTTTATTATTAAGGTAGAATCTTCTCTCTCCTGGGAAATGAAAGTTCTATCAGAATCCTTACCTTACAACCCAACTATAGTATTCTGTAATTTTTGGCCAAGGTTTAAACTTACTTTGAAAATCTTATATTAGATTTAAAAAAAAAGATTTCTTATGTGAAGATGGATTCAATATATTGAGTAATAACGCCTCTAGACACAAAAGAAACATGCTGGTATTCTCATTCATATATAATTACCTGAAGTAAAGAGCTTCTAAATCTAAATAGAGTAATCAGCCCTTCTAACTTTGTTCATTTTTTAATACAACTACCCATTAAGCATCTCAGCCAAATGGAAATATTTTGTTAGAACCCTGAGGAGATAAAGATTTTTGGTTCCGATGAGTGTAATAAGACTGTTGCATTTCCCAACACCTTCTGTGGCAGAGACTGTCTTCATCCCATTGCATATTCTTGCCTCCTTCACTTAAGGGTTCATATATGTATATAAAATCACCACTATGTATAATTTAAATATCTTATCTTTTTACTTGTCAGGTATACCTCAATAAAGTTCATTAAAAAAAGAAAATCTCATGCATTGATTCTTAATCATTTTTTAGTATTGGATGCCTTTGACAATCTGATAAATTCTGGGCCCCCCTCCCCCAAGTATGTGTGTGTATATATATATTTATATTTATGCAATTCTGTGTACAATTTCAGCTTACTTGAACAATAATACTGAAAATGTTTGCCAGAAACATGAAAAAGGAAATTAACTTTCTTCTGAATATACCATCCCACATTTTTGATACCACACTGCAATTAACTGAAAAAGCACACATGTGGAAACCTAACTTTCTTAATGCAAAGACTCTGTGGTCCCAATGGTCTTAATTAAATTTCAAAGCAATTCATGCTTTAATTCGAAAGCAAGGAAAGTATGGAAAGAACACATTCAGACTTTTTACTTCACTATGATGTAGAGAATAAGACCTTTTCCCTCATAATGGATGAAAACAGCTCAAGACACAATTAAACAACCCCATGGTCAGATGAGAGAAAACTTAAGACATGAATATTATAATAACTAAATGCTTTTAATGCAACAAACCATTCTAACTATTAGATTCCACTGTAGGAAACTGAAAATGAATTGCAATTGTTAATCCAATCCCATTACTTTCAAGAGAGTAGGGGCTGGAGTATTAGAATATGATCAGTGAACCCGGATAACCTACTTAACCACAGAGATTGGTTCAGAGGTGTAGGAGATTCAAGTTTGTCTAATTCTTCCAAAGTATCTGAACTTAAGAGAGTGTAAGACAATAGAGGCTAGCTGCAGCCAGGACAGATCATGGTTACATGATTTGGCAAGTTTTTCTAGGAGTTCATAGTATGTCAGAATAAATAATTTCTACTCTTTTCTTTTTTCTTTGAGTCTATTCTTTTTTGTTTTCCATTTTTAATTTGAGCCAGTGAAAGTTGGATTTCTTGATACTTTTCAACAGAAAGGGTCTTAACTGTTGTCCTAATATCCCATGGCTACTAAGTGACAAGAGCTGAAATTTCAATGCAACTCTGGAGCCCGTAAGATTATTTCATATCTATAATTTGATTTAAAAAAAAAGGAAAGAAACCAATAGCCAAAGTGATTAAACAATTTACTCAGTGTTTCCCTAAACCATCAGGCCTTCACTACTGTGAGGCCAGACCACTGGTGTCATTGGTGACAGTAGAACCACGTCCATATCCTCCCCAACTTTCCTCAGCTACCTGGGGTTAATAACAAACCGTATATAACAACTTCTTCCATAAACTGTCTCCTCCCAACAGGATCAAGACAAAATCATATATGCCGTCTTGCTTTTTGTGAATGAGCAATTTATAATTTTAAGAGTCTCTACATTAGGGTCTCTGACCTCACCAAGAAGACCCCTGTACCTCCTGCCACAAGTAATTTTCTCACATAGGGTTACACAGACTTAGGGCAATTCTTACAATTAGGACCCACATCTTTGAACCTCTTTATTTTACTCTTTTGATTATACCAAACTTCCAACTCATATATTGAGTACATTTTAACCCTCTCATGGGGGGAATCATGCTTCTTCCTAACACACTGGCTCTTTCATTGCCTTGATACATAATTATTTTGTTGTAATAGTGTTAAACTTAGATGTTTCCATACAGCTCCACTGTGGAAGATAGTACATCCCAATATTAATAGTCCTACTGAAAATGAAATTATATACTTACATATATATGATTATAGAAATATAGAATTTCAATGAGATAAGATATCAAACACAATAGGGTCAGTTCATAATTACTAAGATAGTAATACATAGCTAAGATCTGATGGATAAGCCTCTTTCAAAGCTTTCCGGTTTTTAGCAGCATGGATCTGTTTTAAATAGCCACATCTGTTATAAGATAATCCTGTGAAGAGGATAACCTGCTCACTGACTATCCATCCATCCGGTAACAATGTGACAAACAGAAGCAGGAGTGGTCAATTGGAGAAGGAGAATGCATTTGCTGCCAGCCTGACACTTAACAGCATGCGTTTAGACTTTCATATTCACTGTAAGACATCAGACCTACTCAGATGGGTGCACAGAAGTCGTAATGACCTCTTGAAAGTACATTACCATTTCGGGCCTTAAAAATCTCTCAGAGAAAGGTAATTTCCTAGATGGAATCAGAGTAATCTAAAAGAGTTTGGGACTTTCTGGCTCCTAGCTTCTCATTCCCCATCTCCAGCTTGTGGGATGAGGAGCTTTATCTCATCAATCTCCAAGCATTTTGGAGAATACACAATGCAGTGAAAATGTACACTGCAAGGTAAAGTTAACTTATTTCCCCAGATGCCAGACCCAGATTCAGATTTGAGCTTCATAGTCTTCTGTGATACTATGATATGCTATATCATATGAAAAAAATAATTGAGTAAGTCTCTAAGTAGCAAATCTTGAAGTAAGATTAACATTTCTCAGTGACAAAGTCACATGTTATCATGTTTTTAATAAAATAACCTGTTCTTAAAACAGTAAGAAGTATCGCTACATATAGTAGCAATGATCAGTGGACCATCAAATCATTCTAAACCAAGAAACCTAAAAGACAATAGAAATTCCAGAGTTATTTCATAAACCCAGGTTATTTTTGTATATTGTGAACAGAAATTATGAACAGAAATCTAAAAGAGAGGGAAAATGCCAGAATTGCTCATTATGCTGAGATAAATTTGCATATTATAGCATATAGCAGAATAGATAGCATATAGAGTTATAGTATATTACAGCATATAGCCGAAATGATATCAATGCAAATGTCATATATCAAACAATAAAAATTAACATATTAAACTTTTAACAGTATGACATATAATTATATATTATTATATAAAATTTGGTGTTACGTAATTCTTGCTCGCATAAGACCCTGCCTGATTACTTCGCTTCTATGAAAATCACTTCTCTGGCTTTTCAAGATAAAATTATTTATCTCATTTTCTTGGAAGTCAGCTCTTCGCACTTAAAATGAGTTAGCATATGTAAAGCATCTATCACAATGCTTATCAATGATCAACAAAATTTGAATTTTCTTCCTCCTTGCCACACCTACCAACATCCAAATTCCAGCACACAAACATATTTTGTGTGTACACATATGGAAAGGGAGAGATAGGAAGGGAGAGAGACAGGGAGGAAGAGAGATTTCTCTCCCTGTGAGGAAAAGTGAACCAACAATCTCAACTCTATTGATAGACACAGAATTTGTTTACATTTAGAGGAATTAAAGTTTTCTGTCCATGCAGGAAGTGCTAATACCTGAGTCCAGAGATGCTTGCTACCCTTGGCTGCACTTCTGATGAGAACCTATGGAGAACACAAAAGGACCATTCCTCCAGGACTCTTCATTCCTTCAGGACAAGCTGTGTGCTGGGTAATATTTAATGACCAGCTTTCTGGGAGAAAAAAGTTGTCTGTAGAATTTGCCAATTTCTGTGGTGTAAATACTCCCACCAGAGCTGGCTATCAATGTGAAGCCACCAAGATGGAGTTGAAAGAAATGCACTCCTGAGCCTCAGACTCCAGCACACACAAGTGTTAATGAGGTCCATTCAGTGGATCCTCACCACAGAATCTGGCTGCATTCTGGGGATATACCAAATTGCTTTGCTGGCACCAATGTGCCAGATTGTGTGCCATTTGCTAGTCTGATACAGCCTTTAATCAATGAGTTATTAATCAATTTTAGGTCCTCATCACATGTTATTATATTTTTGAAGATCAGATGACAGTTGGCATTATCAATAAAATATAAAAATAATGGTCCCTTAAAAATTTTATTTGAGAGAGAGAGAGAAGAGAGAGAGAGAGAGAGAGGGGATGTGCAAGCTGGGGAGAAGGGCAGAGAGAGAGAGAGAATGAATCTCAAGCAGGGGCTTGATCCCACACCCTTGGGATCCTGACCTGAGCTGAAATCAAGAGTTGGAAACTCAACTGACTGAGCCACCCAGGCGACCCAAAAATAATATTTTAAAGTGTGAAGCATGTTTCACATTCTTCTCAGGTATTATCTAATAATAAACTCACTGAATTTATAAAACAAAGTAGAATTTAAGATTAAAAATCTATACATCTAGGGGCGCCTGGGTGGCTTAGTCGGTTAAGCGTCCAACTTTCGCTTAGGTCATGATCTCTCGGTTCGTGGGTTCGAGCCCTGTGTCGGGCTCTGTGCTGACTGCCAGCTCAGAGCCTGGAGCCTGTTTCAGTCTGTGACTCCCTCTCTCTCTGACCCTCCCCTGCTCACACTGTCTCTCCTAGAAATAAATAAAACAAAAATTTAAGAAAACATCTATATATCTATACACACTTTCCTTTATGCTTCCTTACTGGTCATATTCCACTTTAATTTCTTCTTCTTTGTGTGCAGTTGCTTTAATTTCATCACTTTAAATGTGATTCTGGATTTTCATGGCCTTAAAACTACAAGGGGAATGTCTTCACTGTGTGCAAGTTTTTTTTTTTTTTTTTTTTAATGTTGATTTATTTTTGAGACAGAGACAGAGCATGAGCAGGGGAGGGGCAGAAAAAGAGGGAGACACAGAATCTGAAGCAGGCTGTCTCCATGATCTGAGCTGTTAGCACAGAACCCGACACAGGACTCGAACTCAGGAGCTGTAGGATCGTGATGTAAGCTGAAGTCAGATGCCCAACCGACTAAGCCACCCAGGCGCCCCAACACCTGCAAGTTTTAAGTACAGCCTCATTGTATCCTCAGACATTTGGAAAAAGAGAAGAGGTTTCTTTTACTAGATTCTGAAATTACTAATTATCCAACAATCAGATCAGTTAGATTTATTAATGTTTACAATTTAAAGTTCTTTACTGGGACTGCCTTGGGAAAATTAGGATATTAGTCTTGAAACAAGAAAGCACACATTTAATTCACAACATATTTAAATCACAACAAAATTCTATGATTACAAATTATTGTATATCATACAAACTGCTTTATATTGAA
Organism: Crocuta crocuta; assembly: GCF_008692635.1. Lineage (NCBI taxonomy): Eukaryota > Metazoa > Chordata > Mammalia > Carnivora > Hyaenidae > Crocuta > Crocuta crocuta. The sequence continues at coordinate 2,173,687 of NW_027529638.1, read as the reverse complement.
GACCTAGCACAATGTCTCCATAGCTCCTACTAGATGCTCAACAAATATTTGTTAAATAAATGAATTAATTCTATGTTCTGTGGTCTTTGGAGTTATCAAAATTTCACAGAATAATCAATACAGTGAGGCCCATAGGGAAACAGTGAGACAAACATTTTCTTAAATGTCTAGCCATCCTTCTCCCAATTGCCTAGTAGAGAGTGCAATATAGTGACTATATATCATTTAAATTGAAGAGGGCTATCTGACAAGCATTTTTCTTGTTCTAGAAAAGCATTAAGCTGTAGGAGAAATATGGGCCCAGAGATAGGGTTTAGTAGTAACTTTAGTTTACACTAAGAAAAAAACAAAACATGGACATCACTTTGAAATATTGAAAATGTATTAAATTCGGGGTACCTGGGAGGCTCAGTCAGTTAAGTGTCTGACTTCGGCTCAGGTCATGATCTCATGGTTCGTGGGATTGAGCCCCACACCAGTCTCTGTGCTGACTACCAGCTCAGAGCCTGGAGCCTATTTCGGAGTCTGTATCTCCCTCTCCCTCTGACCCTCCCCTTCTCACGCTGTCTCTCTCTCTCTCAGAAATAAATAAAAAATATTAAAAAAAGAAAGAAATAAAAACAAAAAAATGTATTAAATTCTCAGTGGTGAAAGTGGTTTTGTAATAGACCACTCACAACCACACTAGTCCATATAGACTAAGAAGCAGAAGTGAGTAGGGAGGAGCACACATACAAAGTTCTCAAAAATAAGCTAAAAGAATAATCAGAATTGACTTTGATGGTAACTACATTACCTAGGAAAATGTTTTGAAAACGATACAATTGTTTTCAGTATCTACAATATCCTGTTTTTTTGAGAATAGCTAAATGAATCTTATGTCAATCGTCAAAATGAGTTGTTGTTTTTTTTTTTTTTTTTTTTTGGTAAATTCAAAACAAAGTGGATTCAAAAGGAGGGGGAAAATATACCCACTCTCAAGAAATCTAACAAATTTCTTAAAAGGCCATCTGTTCACAGCTGAAAGTGCTATAACTCAATGGCTACACAAAAGCTGCATTTAATTTTTCAGCCTGAGCATATTGACTATTTTATCTATTATGCTGCAGAATGAAGCCAGTTGGCCTTCTCCTACCAGAAGGTGCAATGGAAAGTGACAAGAGTTTTATTACTGCTAGTAGGTACCTAGCGGAGCTCTGGAAAAAATTACAAATTTCCAACGCAAAGAAGTCATAAAAATTTATGAGACACAACAAAGAGGAGAAAAGGCACCCAGCAGCAGGAAAGGTGACAAACTCTGAAAGGGATCTCAAATATAAGTTTAATGATCTTCAAGTCTGTTACATTTCATTATGACCTACCGGTAAATATATGAGAGAAGTAGAAAGCATTTATTGCTCACTGGATCACAAAAATCATTAGTTTCAAGGTAAAATCAGAAGCGCTCATGCATAAGCATGTATGTTTCAAGTTTAAACAAAAATTCTGACAATAAAGATGTTTCAGTAATGTGCATTAATTACTCTTCATTATATAAAAATCACAAAATGTAACTAAAGAATCCTAAAAATGAGGAAAAATAAAAAAAGATGCATTTCATTTTATGAGAATAAGACCACAAAAAATCAAAATAAAATTCAGATACTATTTCTAAATCATAAAAAAATACTATCAGTACTTAGTTGTTACATAAAGTAAATCAACACAATTGGGGGCCCAAGTGGTCGCAGTAGAACTGTTGCATTATTTGTGCATCTAGAAATGGTGAGAAGGTGTGGTAAGTGAATCTGAAGTTGCCATGAACCAATAGTTATTATCTTCTCTCGGGTGTCACAAGGATCACCCAAATCATCTTGTAGTTAATAATCGTACCATTCACAAAAGTGGTTTGGGAAAGTCCCATGTTTACCTTAGGGGAGTGGCTGATCCTTTGAGAGATTAAGAAAATTTAAAGATATTTGGTCTGACAAGTAATCCAGTTCTCTAACCTTGGTTTTCCCTCTTCTACCTGATACAATTTTGTCCAGGAAAGAGTAAGCGTAATTGTGCGTCTTAGCTGATTCTTCCTCTTTACCACTGCAAGTGTACCCCCTTTCCCTTTATAGAAGATTTTGATAGGCGATATTTAAAAACTGCATGTCTACATTTGATAAAGACCTCAAAAATATAGTACTTTACATAGCTTTGAATATAGCAAAATTTTTGTTTGGCTTTAAAAGTGGATTTTAACATGTCAAACTTTTGTATATTTGTAGTCAGATCTAAATTACTTGCAGGTGCATGTCTCATTTTCCTGATACACTTTGGTTGTTTTAAATTAAGTTTTTATTCATTAATTTTCTTTAACCTCTGGCAAGCTAGAAAATTCCTTTTTAGGAATCTTAGATCCACAAATGTGTAGCAAGGCTAAGAACAGCATATCTTCTACTTTATAATTGCTGCTTGCCCTATACTTAGTAACATTCTTTAATTTTGTTTACTGCTCATAAATAAAACCAACCTGAGCAATTAGATCCTTATTCTATTTATATTTACCCTTTGGGTGGTTAAACAGCATTAATTATTTGCATATAAGATGGTTCTCTTAATTTCTGTGGTGTGGTCTTTGTAAATTAATGATATCTAATTTACATCACATTTATTCCAGTTCATGATTTCAAGCTTATTCATAGCTTACTATATGTTTGTCTATATTCACATAGAATATAGTAATTTTTGGCCTACTTTTCTTTCCTTAAAAATATTTATCTCTTTAAATGTAGTCATTAGTATTACAAACTATGATTCTAAGGGCATTGAAAGATTCTGAGTTTAAAACTTAGAGCTGCCATTTCACACCCACTTTCCATTTGACTTAGGCTAACTGCTTAATATTTATGGGTCTTGAGTATTTTAAACTCTATAAAAGTAAGGTAGTTCTCAGATTGCAAAGCTGTTGGTAATAGGGAAAATACATGAAGGATTTAGCATAATTCTCTGCAAGGGGTGCACATTCCATGTGGTTGTCATTATTGTCTTTATTGCCCCTTTCTTTATAACAGTCATTTTATTACAGTATTCCTTTATTTATGCTGGAATAATTTGAATTGGAATACATTCATGATTACCTTATTGAGAGTTGTTACTTTTTTTTTTTTTTTTTTACTTTTACAGAAAACAATGAAATGACGCTTGTATATTTTCAGTATTCACAATCAAACCCATTTCTAGGGCTGTCATCTATTGTTCTTTCACTTAGGTCACCTAAGTTTATACACTGTGAGTCTGTACTACCATTCAGTCTTTGCTTATTTTGTTTTTCTTTTGTCATTTCAGATCATCATGATTTGGAGTGTAATATTTGCAATGTGAATATATTTGTACTTGAGAGTCACTATTTCCAATAAACTGATAATATAACAGAAAATGTTTTAGGATCATTGCTACACTATTTTGAATTTACATATCTTTGCTATACACCAACATTAAGAAGTCGTCCATAAAAAGATTACAGTAAAAACAGCCTATTTTCACTTCCAAATATCCCTATCAAATGTCTATTTTGGTTGATTATAAAAGTATTTTCCAAAGCCAAACAAGTGCTTACTTTTCCCTTTACAGGGAGATTTCAGTAAATTTCTCTCAAACAGATTTTTCTTCTTTCAGTTCCTGATGCTTATTTCTTGAAGTGGAACTTTCTCATAAATGCTGCTATAACCTGGTATGCCTGGGTGGCTCAGTCAGTTAAGTGTCCAACTTCAGCTCAGGTCATGATCTCACGGTTCATGGGTCTGAGCCCTGTGTTGGGCTCTGTGCTGACAGCTAGCTCAGAGCCTGGAGCCTGTCTTAGGATTCTGTCTACCTCTCTCTCTGACCCTCCCCTGCTCATGCTCTCTCTCTCTCTCTCTCTCTCTCAGAAAAAAAAAATAACAAAATGCTGCTGTAATCTTGAAATGTGTTTGTACGTTCTCTATTTCTTTAATAAATGTATAGAATGTTTATTTTATCTAGCTCGATTTATAAAACACGATGTTAATCGGTAAAAAGCTGTAGCACCTGCAAGTCATAACTATATGTCACCCAAATAAATTATGATGAATTGTGTGAAAGATTCTGGCTCAAAAGTTACCAGGTTAATATTATGGTACTTTGGTGCAGCAGATGCTTGCATTCGTGTGTAAATTATTTTGGGATCATAAAATGATCACCTTTTATTAAAATTAGCTCTGACATGAGATAAAAAATTCAAAGCAGAGCATCTGTGTTGAAAATCGCATTAAATACTAACTATACATTAACTTCCACAGCTTAACATCAATCACATTTTTTTACTGACATTTGAAATCCTTTCAGAAAGTAGGATTTATATGTTAGGTCATCGCAATGGAAGGTGTCACAATATGATTCATAAAGGCTGCATTATACTCAGGTCCCTCTCAGTCTCCCTTGTGTGATATCTTAAATGCATATGCACACATACAGTTATGGTAATTTTAAATATACTTTAATTGTGTGCAAAAAGAAGTAGAGTTAAACGCTTTATTTAATATGTTATTATTCAGGGTAAACACAAAATAACTAGATGCTAATTGTGAGGCTGTTCCTCTTCCTTTATCATTATCTTTTCTTTCTGAAGAGTCTTACAGCTTCCAAATAGAGGTAATAGCATGTCTATGGGCTCTTTGTGGCATTTTGTTTATTCCACAATTATATTATTTATCACATGATGGCTACAGTTTATCTTTTTACTTTTCTACATCCTTCCAGAGAATCTGAATACTTCTAGAATAGGGATCAGTATTCAAGCCATTACATAAAACAATGATTTATATTTCTGATGTTGTCTATAAATTGAATTATCCAGTTTCATTTAATAAGTACTGTGGTAGGCCTCTTTGATCATGGCTACCAATGTTCTCTGATTCCTGTTTGTGTAATATCCTCTCCTCCAGGAAGGGCTGGTTCTAGTGACTTGCTTCTAACAAACAGAATATCGCAGAGGTAATGGGATGCTGCTTCTGACATCAGTTTATAAGAAGATTGACTTCTGTCTTGCTTGTTCTTCACTGCTGCCTGGCTTGCTTCTTCTGCTGGAAACCAATGCTATGTTTGGATTGCCATTTAGGGAGCCTCTCATTGGTGTTTAGACAACCAATCAGCAAGATCTGAAGCTTTCGGTTCAAAAGTCAATGAGAAAACAAACCTGCCCACACCACCTGAATGAGTTTTGAAGTGGGTCCTTTCCCATTTGAGCCTTGGAATGACTGCAGCCTGCCTCCTTAATTATAGGTTTGTGACAACCTTGAGCCAGAAGTACCCAATTCATCACTACTGATTCCAGACACACAAACAAATGTGAGAAAATGTCTGTCGTTTTCAGTTACTACATTTTGAAGTATGATGTTACACACCATAGGTAATAGAAATAATGAATAAATGAACTGGTCAGCCAATTAATGTAAAATTTAAGTTTGTAACACGATGTGCAAACCAGAGCAAATATCACATTGTAGAAGTATCTTCACTATCTCACGATGAAGTAGAAATCAAAACTTTCATGTGATACTAAGAGATATAAAATTAAACATTGCCTTCTCATATAACTGTCTTTCTTAGCACCATAGAGTACTTGAATATTTAACACAGTTATAATTTTAAAAAATTGGAATTAAGTTCTAGAAGTATATTTTCTATTTTAATATTAAAAAATATCTAAGTCTAAATTCAATAATTAATAAAATACTTCTAAAACCACTTCACTCGATTGGGAGGAAAAATGTGCTTTCTTTTTTTTCCTCACATCAACAGAGGTTATTATAAACAACAATTGTGGAGCATTGGGAACCTCACTATTCTGGCAATTCCACTGAGCACACATAATTGAGTCTAGAATTTAATTTCTCAATAAAGACACTATATGCAGTTACCCTCATGTCTTGTGCTGTGGCTATTCACATTGGCTATGCTTTCTTTAATAATAAGGAAGTTCAAATCTTAATTTCTTGTTACTAAAAAACTTGGGAAAATCACAATATCTCATAGATTCAGATCCCTCATTCATAAAGCTAATATAATAATACTTCTCTTTTAGAACCAGGGGAGCTATCACATAATCTATCAGCGCTTGATAGATGTTAATTAATATGAATCAATTCTAAACAGACACACACACACACACAAAATCTTCTCAAAGGCCTCATTCTCTGTAGAGTCTATTTTGAAGCATTATTCATTAAGTCTTGTTCAAGGACATACATTATTTTCTGATTAATTCCTGAAAGATTTCAGGTTCTGAGGTTAAATATGTGTATGGGGTGGAGGTGGGGGAAACAGAAAAGAACAAGAAAAAAAAAAGGAAGGAAATAAATTTAAAAAGAATCCACCATTACTCAAAGTTTCTGTTGATTCACCAAATCCCCCCAATTTTCTAAAATGTTTAAACTGTGTTAAACAGTTAATTCTTGAAGACAAGGACTCTATCATTATATCTCTATCTTATTTATAAGAGTGTTAAAAACGTAAATGATTTTACCCTCATACAGTATTCACAATATTTAGTCCTGCTCTATTACTTTCTTGTAAAGTTTCTATGTTGAAGTAATTCTAGACTTAAAGAAAACCTACAAATATGGTACAGAGAATCCACATACATTACTTACACAGAACTCTTAATGTTAACTTATTTGGCCTCAGCACAATCCTGGAAACCAGGAAAAAAATACCGGCAAAACACTAACCGGTGGTGGGATGCTACAGCAGTTCTCCAGAGACGGGAGAGGGAGGTCTTGATGTGTAGTGTCTGCCTATTTCCTTGCGCTCCTTTTGTCACTGCGGTTAATTTCAATCTGTCAACACAGCACTCCTGGACATGTTGCACAGATCGACCTGTCCCAGCTGATACAAGCCAGCTCCAGCATGCCACTGCTAACAGCTAAACCATAGGCTTTATTTAATTTCACTAGTTTTTTGTTTGTTTGTTTTTTTGGTGTTTGTTTTTGAACCAAATATCCCTTTTCTGTTTTTGTTCTAGGATCCAATCCTGAAAGAATCCCATACTGCCCTTAGTGTTGGGTCTCTCTGGTCTCATCCAATCTGTTACAGTTCCTCAGGTTTCCCTTTCCTTTCATGATCTTCATATTTTATAAGTAGTGGTCAGCTATTTTATAGGAATTCTCTTGAGTTGTTTCTCACAATTAAATTGACATTATGAAGTTTTGATTTAAAAAAATACTGCAGCCTCCAGGATACATGATATCAATATGTCTTATCACCAACGGTATTAACCTTGACCAACTGTTTAACAGATTTATCCACTGCAAGACTTCCAGCCTATTCTCTGTAGCTGATAAATATTTGGAAACAGAAGATACTTTGTGACTTTACTGATAATCTTTATATCTTGTTTCTCCTCAAATGTTTGCCCACTAGTATCAGCATCCATTTGTATATCTTATCCACAACAATTATTACAGTGGTTTTGCTATTGATACTTTATTTTTCTAATCTCTTCTACATTTATTTCAAACACAATTTTGTAACAGTGAAATATTCCTATAATTAGTGTCCACATAGATAAAGTAAGGAAAAATGAGTTAAATCTTGCTGAATACTTAATTGCTCCCTTTTCAAACACATACTGGCCAATTAGTCTATGCTAGAAGGGCATGCTAAGAGAGGCATGGGAAGGCTTTCTGCCAGAAGTTTGCTTTTTTATACATCACTGAACAGAGAGATCTTTTTGAGTGTTTGTGGATTTCCAGAAAACAAACCTTGATTTGAAGAACAGAGCAATGTCCTGGGATGAAGTAGAATGGAGTTATCAGTTGATAACTCAACATGTGACTTTGGGTAACACATATAATCTCTTTGAGTGTCAGGTTTTTTTTTTTTTGTTTGTTTTTTGTTTTTTTTTTTAATCTACAAAATGAGAAACTTCATTTAGATGATCTGTAAGGTTTCCTTCTACTCAACGAAAGTGTTGTTGTGACTTTATTTTTCATCATGGACCCAAATTTAGAGTAACAATTTACTTTCACCATAAGCTAGTTTAAACTCTATATATAAACATTGCTACCCTTCCATTTTTCTCATTTGTCCTTGTTTTAGTATCTGAATCACTGTGAAAGCATACTGTTCTACCACACTGTTCCTCCACCACCATAGAACAATTAATGTTTAATCAAAACTTGACTATAGAGGCTCTCTCTGATTAACTACTGTATCTCAATACCCAGAAAGGCAGGTATGAAGTATACCCTCAGTGTATATTTTTCACTTTTTCTTTAACTGTTATTTGAATTAATCACCAAAATAGACCTCTGTGAAACTCTCCTTTGGGAGTGTTTTTTGTTTGTTTGTTTGTTTGTTTTTCTCTTATTAATGTAAATAGTATCCTCCCTAGGGTTTCTTACTTTGGGATATGTCAAATTCCATCTTATTATTGGCATAGATAATAAATACAGGATTGTCTTCTTCAAGTGCTTTCCCCACCAAGGATAATACATTTGAAAATTGGGGCTTAGATACGGCATTTAATCTATAGTCCATCAACAATGATCAATACAAACCAGATGCAGGGAAGTGATCCACATCCCCAAGCAAATATAAAAATCAATTTTACCTGCTTCATCAATGCATGTCTTGTCTGTGCTACATTTTTACTTTTCTTTCATTCTTTATAATTTGTTGGGTTTTTTTTAAATATTTTTATTTTTATTTCTAGAAGAGAGAGAGAGAGAGAGAGCGTGAGCAGGGGAGGGTCAGAGAGAGAGGGAGTCACAGACTCTGAAATAGGCTCCAGGCTCTGAGCTGGCAGTCAGCACAGGGCCCGACGCGGGCCTCGAACCCACGAACCGCGAGATCATGACCTAAGCGAAAGTCGGACGCTTAACCGACTAAGCCACCCAGGTGCCCCATTCTTTCATTCTTTAAAAATTCCTCATAAGTCATCTGCATGAGGATGTAAGGATTAAGAGGACGGTAATTTGAGCTGTTTTAATGAAAATGCATCATGGATGTTTTCCTCCTCAGATGGAGAAACTATCACATATATAATCTATGATAATATATCAAACAGCTTCTATAACTGATGTATAACTTCTAGAGGAAGTTCAAACTCTGGAAAATGACTTATGGTTGATTGACAACATCTGATTCACTCTTGAGTGAAATATTTCTCAAATGTGTTAGAATGTGGCAGTTCAGCTTTGGGTATTGAAGAGTCTAGTATCTTACCCCTTTGGAGGAAAAAAAAAAAAGGAGTTTCCATATACATTTGCCTTAATTAATTCTGGAAGTAAAAATAAGACAAATAAGTCTCTTTCCAGTCATGATTTCAGGAAAAAAAAGAGGAAAATAGAAAAAGAATGAATGCAGATCAAGAAGACCATATAAATATTTCCCCCTTAATTTGGATTAAATCATCCCTTCTTGATTGCAAGACTACATTAAATTAGAAAGTGAAAACTACCCCTTCTTGATTGCAAGACTACATTAAATTAGAAAGTGAAAACTTTATAAGCAATTATGTATCATATATTCATAAAACTGGTGATTTGTAATATAAAAATATTAGTAAGACATACCAAATAATGTAAATGCATCATGAGGTTACCTATACAGATTCAAAACTAAGTGAAATACTACTTTTTAAAAAATGTTTACTATTTATTTGAGAGAGAGAGAGAGCAATCAGGGGAAAGTTAGAAAGAAAGGGAGATGTAGGCTCCACACTCTGAGCTGTCAGCGCAGAGCCCAACATGGGGCTGGAATCAAGAACCGTGAGATAATGACCTGAACTAAAGTCAAATGCTTAACCTACTGAGCCACCTAGGTGCCCCATGAAATACTACTTTGAATTTCCTTTATCACAACAAAGTATCCACGTTAATATGGCTTTATTTTGCGTTCTAAATCACTTTATTCAAATTCACATAATCTCTCCATAAACACTTAATAAAACAAAACCACTTTTACTTTCCACAGGTGGAAGCTTTTCCTTCCTAACTCTGAGGAGTTTCTCTGCTTCCTATTCCCAGAGGAGAACCAGGCTGACCCCACAGCCTATATTTACTGGCACAGAGAATACATCTTCTTCACTGCCTGGTGGTCTCCAGAAGAGGATGTATGCTACAACCTTTTGTATCCCTAAATAGTTAATCAGTGTTATTAATGAATACTAATTAATTAATGAGTTTTAATTTGAAAATAAGGTATTTGTCCTGTGATATCTGTATCCTCAATATGTGGCTCAGCTCAACATCCATTATTGTTTTGTTTCTCTCCACAAGACTTGAGCCAAAGGACTATGAAAGAAATATCAAACAGTATAATAAATAGAATCTGAATAGCGATGGAGACAATGTGGGAAGTGGAATGAGAAAAGACAAGGTGAAAGCAGACAGAAGGCTATTGCAAAACTCCAAGTGACAGATGATAAGAAACCAAACTAAGGCACAGAAGATGAGGATGACAAGAGGAGGGCAGGAGAATCAGAACTTGGGAACAAATTAGATGTGGAAATTAATGAGATGAAGTGTCAAAAAAGATGGTGATGTTTTTAGCACTTAAGTTATTCAATAGAATTTAAGTAATTTTCTAATCACTCATAAAATATTAGGTAACAGCTAAAATTACATATTCATAGATAATTTGAACTCAATTTCAACCTTTTCTGTCTAAAACTATTATAAGAAATTGATAGGTAATCTTCATATTACCGTATTTATTGAATGGTATTATATACATTTCAATTATCGTATGTTTATCACTAATATTAACATTTGTTGCTAGTGTAGAACAATCTGAATTTGAGACTATCTAAGTTTGAGAATCAGCCACATTCTTTTTTCTCCCTCTCATGTTGACCATTTCACAGTTCATTATCACATCCAACAGTGAAAAGGGAGGATAGGAGAGTAAAAATGAGACTCCTACTTATCACATATAGGTGTTGATTCCTGAGTCACTTTTTTTTTTTTTAACAGTACTTTACACAATGTGAAGATACTTTTCTGTAAAAACTGAAATAAATTAAATTTTCCATACGTCAGCATGGCCTGGACTAGGCAAATTCAGCAATGCTTACTTCCACGCCGCACAATTTAAACCAATTATAGTTGCTGATCTGCAGAGATCTGAGTTTTCACAGTTTAATAAAGAGTTAAATTGTGAATAGTAAAAGAAAAAAAACTATTCTGTTACTAGACTATGTACTGTATTGGTTAGCTGTATTTTTAGAAGATAGAAGATATTCTCCCAATAATCAAGAAACTGATCCCATTCATAATTGCACAAAAAACCATAAAATACCTCGGAATAAACCTAACCAAGGATACAAGAGATCTGTATGATGAAAACTATAGAAAACTTATGAAGGAAATTGAAGAAGACACAAAGAAATGGAAAAACATTCCATGCTCATGGATAGGAAGAATAAATATAGTTAAGATGTCATTACTACCTAAAGCACTCTACACATTCAATGCAATCCCAATCAAAATTGCACCAGCATACTTCTCAAAACTAGAACAAACTATCCAAAAATTTGTATGGAACCACAAAAGACCCCGAATAGCCAAAGTAATCCTGAAAAATAAAACCAAAACGGGAGGGATCACCATCCCAGACTTTAGCCTCTACTACAAAGCTGTCGTCATCAAGACAGTATGGTATTGGCACAAAAACAGACACATAGACCAATGGAACAGAATTGAGAACTCAGAAGTGGACCCAAAAGTATACAGCCAACTGATCTTTGACAAAGCAGGAAAGAATATCCAATGGAAAAAAGACAGCCTTTTTAACAGATGGTGTTGGGAGAATTGGACAGCAACATGCAGAAGAATGAAACTAGATCATTTTCTCACACCATGCACAAAAATCAACTCAAAATGGATAAAGGACCTGAACGTGA
>NW_027529638.1:2075967-2161136 GCF_008692635.1 Crocuta crocuta | reverse complement strand
TTTTTTTTTTTAATCTACAAAATGAGAAACTTCATTTAGATGATCTGTAAGGTTTCCTTCTACTCAACGAAAGTGTTGTTGTGACTTTATTTTTCATCATGGACCCAAATTTAGAGTAACAATTTACTTTCACAATAAGCTAGTTTAAACTCTATATATAAACATTGCTACCCTTCCATTTTTCTCATTTGTCCTTGTTTTAGTATCTGAATCACTGTGAAAGCATACTGTTCTACCACACTGTTCCTCCACCACCATAGAACAATTAATGTTTAATCAAAACTTGACTATAGAGGCTCTCTCTGATTAACTACTGTATCTCAATACCCAGAAAGGCAGGTATGAAGTATACCCTCAGTGTATATTTTTCACTTTTTCTTTAACTGTTATTTGAATTAATCACCAAAATAGACCTCTGTGAAACTCTCCTTTGGGAGTGTTTTTTGTTTGTTTGTTTGTTTGTTTTTCTCTTATTAATGTAAATAGTATCCTCCCTAGGGTTTCTTACTTTGGGATATGTCAAATTCCATCTTATTATTGGCATAGATAATAAATACAGGATTGTCTTCTTCAAGGGCTTTCCCCACCAAGGATAATACATTTGAAAATTGGGGCTTAGATACGGCATTTAATCTATAGTCCATCAACAATGATCAATACAAACCAGATGCAGGGAAGTGATCCACATCCCCAAGCGAATATAAAAATCAATTTTACCTGCTTCATCAATGCATGTCTTGTCTGTGCTACATTTTTACTTTTCTTTCATTCTTTATAATTTGTTGGGTTTTTTTTAAATATTTTTATTTTTATTTCTAGAAGAGAGAGAGAGAGAGAGAGCGTGAGCAGGGGAGGGTCAGAGAGAGAGGGAGTCACAGACTCTGAAATAGGCTCCAGGCTCTGAGCTGGCAGTCAGCACAGGGCCCGACGCGGGCCTCGAACCCACGAACCGCGAGATCATGACCTAAGCGAAAGTCGGACGCTTAACCGACTAAGCCACCCAGGTGCCCCATTCTTTCATTCTTTAAAAATTCCTCATAAGTCATCTGCATGAGGATGTAAGGATTAAGAGGACGGTAATTTGAGCTGTTTTAATGAAAATGCATCATGGATGTTTTCCTCCTCAGATGGAGAAACTATCACATATATAATCTATGATAATATATCAAACAGCTTCTATAACTGATGTATAACTTCTAGAGGAAGTTCAAACTCTGGAAAATGACTTATGGTTGATTGACAACATCTGATTCACTCTTGAGTGAAATATTTCTCAAATGTGTTAGAATGTGGCAGTTCAGCTTTGGGTATTGAAGAGTCTAGTATCTTACCCCTTTGGAGGAAAAAAAAAAAAGGAGTTTCCATATACGGTTGCCTTAATTAATTCTGGAAGTAAAAATAAGACAAATAAGTCTCTTTCCAGTCATGATTTCAGGAAAAAAAAGAGGAAAATAGAAAAAGAATGAATGCAGATCAAGAAGACCATATAAATATTTCCCCCTTAATTTGGATTAAATCATCCCTTCTTGATTGCAAGACTACATTAAATTAGAAAGTGAAAACTACCCCTTCTTGATTGCAAGACTACATTAAATTAGAAAGTGAAAACTTTATAAGCAATTATGTATCATATATTCATAAAACTGGTGATTTGTAATATAAAAATATTAGTAAGACATACCAAATAATGTAAATGCATCATGAGGTTACCTATACAGATTCAAAACTAAGTGAAATACTACTTTTTAAAAAATGTTTACTATTTATTTGAGAGAGAGAGAGAGCAATCAGGGGAAAGTTAGAAAGAAAGGGAGATGTAGGCTCCACACTCTGAGCTGTCAGCGCAGAGCCCAACATGGGGCTGGAATCAAGAACCGTGAGATAATGACCTGAACTAAAGTCAAATGCTTAACCTACTGAGCCACCTAGGTGCCCCATGAAATACTACTTTGAATTTCCTTTATCACAACAAAGTATCCACGTTAATATGGCTTTATTTTGCGTTCTAAATCACTTTATTCAAATTCACATAATCTCTCCATAAACACTTAATAAAACAAAACCACTTTTACTTTCCACAGGTGGAAGCTTTTCCTTCCTAACTCTGAGGAGTTTCTCTGCTTCCTATTCCCAGAGGAGAACCAGGCTGACCCCACAGCCTATATTTACTGGCACAGAGAATACATCTTCTTCACTGCCTGGTGGTCTCCAGAAGAGGATGTATGCTACAACCTTTTGTATCCCTAAATAGTTAATCAGTGTTATTAATGAATACTAATTAATTAATGAGTTTTAATTTGAAAATAAGGTATTTGTCCTGTGATATCTGTATCCTCAATATGTGGCTCAGCTCAACATCCATTATTGTTTTGTTTCTCTCCACAAGACTTGAGCCAAAGGACTATGAAAGAAATATCAAACAGTATAATAAATAGAATCTGAATAGTGATGGAGACAATGTGGGAAGTGGAATGAGAAAAGACAAGGTGAAAGCAGACAGAAGGCTATTGCAAAACTCCAAGTGACAGATGATAAGAAACCAAACTAAGGCACAGAAGATGAGGATGACAAGAGGAGGGCAGGAGAATCAGAACTTGGGAACAAATTAGATGTGGAAATTAATGAGATGAAGTGTCAAAAAAGATGGTGATGTTTTTAGCACTTAAGTTATTCAATAGAATTTAAGTAATTTTCTAATCACTCATAAAATATTAGGTAACAGCTAAAATTACATATTCATAGATAATTTGAACTCAATTTCAACCTTTTCTGTCTAAAACTATTATAAGAAATTGATAGGTAATCTTCATATTACCGTATTTATTGAATGGTATTATATACATTTCAATTATCGTATGTTTATCACTAATATTAACATTTGTTGCTAGTGTAGAACAATCTGAATTTGAGACTATCTAAGTTTGAGAATCAGCCACATTCTTTTTTCTCCCTCTCATGTTGACCATTTCACAGTTCATTATCACATCCAACAGTGAAAAGGGAGGATAGGAGAGTAAAAATGAGACTCCTACTTATCACATATAGGTGTTGATTCCTGAGTCACTTTTTTTTTTTTTAACAGTACTTTACACAATGTGAAGATACTTTTCTGTAAAAACTGAAATAAATTAAATTTTCCATACGTCAGCATGGCCTGGACTAGGCAAATTCAGCAATGCTTACTTCCACGCCGCACAATTTAAACCAATTATAGTTGCTGATCTGCAGAGATCTGAGTTTTCACAGTTTAATAAAGAGTTAAATTGTGAATAGTAAAAGAAAAAAAAACTATTCTGTTACTAGACTATGTACTGTATTGGTTAGCTGTATTTTTAGAAGATAGAAGATATTCTCCCAAGATTTCCCTGAATTATTAAGACCATGTCTCTCCAGAACTCTTGGCAATCGTCATTTTTATATACCAAATATAACCAATGGTAATTGTTCCTATAAATCCAGCTTCAGTTAACTGTATATTATTTGTTGATATAGACCTTGAGAAACTGCACAAATTTTTAAGTTATAACAATACAATATAAAGAGAAAAAGGCCTTGGGAATGAGGGTTAGCAAGAGATTTAATTGTTCTGCCCTTGATTAACAATTTTGAACTATCGATTTTTCCATGTTTATAAACAGAATATGTCTAATTATAATTACAAGAAACACTCAAATGCACAATTGCTCTTAACATTACAATGAAACAATTATCAATGATACATTGACAATAACTTGGATATATATGGTATGCAACGATTATTAGGTCACAGTGCTCACACTAATGACTTGGCAGGTTCTTCACATTTTATTAAAAATAAACTAAATAGATGTGTCTTGATGGTTTAGTAGGTTAAATAATCAACTCTTGGTTTTGGATCAGGTCATGATCTCAAGGGTTGTGGGCTGAAGCCCCATGACAGGCTGAGTGCTGATAGCATAGAGCCTTCTTCGGATTCCCTCTCTCACTCCCTCTCTGCTGCTTCCCACTTACACGTGTGTGCACGCATGTTCTATCTCTCTCTGCCTCTCTTAAAGTAAATAAACTTTAAAAAATACTTTAAAAATTTTAAAAAGCTAAATAATTATTATGCCATTGACATTATCAGTAATTTAAAACATGTACATATACACATACTCAGACAAAACCATCAGGAACTCTTGCTGAACTGTACCTACTCACCTGAAGAATTTGTAAGATGATGCTAAAGCCAAAGAAATACTCAGTTTTGACCATTATTGAGGCATCGGTAATGGAATCACACACCTTGGAATTAGACAGACATGAATTATATGTTTTGTTACAGTTA
This sequence comes from Crocuta crocuta, assembly GCF_008692635.1. NCBI lineage: Eukaryota > Metazoa > Chordata > Mammalia > Carnivora > Hyaenidae > Crocuta > Crocuta crocuta. The sequence goes on along the minus strand of NW_027529638.1, from coordinate 2,156,830 downwards.
GCTGCATGCTCTTGGGTAATTTACTTGATTTCTCTATTCAGCTTTACTATAGGGATGACAATATCTATCTCGAAGACTTATTATCAAAAGTAAAACAATGTAGGAACAGTGCCATGTTTGCAGGCAAAGGAACTGGTAACTGCATAACAATTGGATAACTAATTTGAGGGATAATTGATCTCATTTCCAAAACTATTTTGCCTTCCTTGAATAATGATTTGATTAAACCCATACTATATTTAAAATAGTTTTAACTCTTTTCTAATTACACATAGGTTTTAGTGTTTAAATCATTGATATAATATGCATGAAGAGTAAGATTTTATTTTTCTAGGAGTGAGAAATTGTTTTACACATTTGTGATGCTGTGGGGTACAAAGCAAATAAAAAATAGGAGTCCTTAAATCGAGTTCTGACTCTTTCAGAGGGTATTTGATAAAAAAAAATCTTTCCTGCTAAATCACAAATATATAATCAGTACATATGCTAGGAGTTGTGTTTTTAACTAACTTCTTTCATTCTTTTAATATGATTCAATTTGAAAAGAGGAAATTGTCTAAAAGTGTCTAAATGCTGCTTCCATTGCCAAAATACCATACAATTTTAAATGAGAAAGTATCATCTACAGACTAAATAATAATTATTTTCAATGCTTTTCTAGGACAACAGTATTATGCCAGTTATTTATTTAACTATAATTTTAAATAACTTATTAAATATTTTCTGAGTCTTTGCTAAGTACAAATACTTAGATGTCATGACTAGATACACATACAATTTAAAATTTTTAAGTTACACTACTCTCCTTAATCTTACCTAAATAAATACAGAGCCTACAAAAATACTAAATAAAAAGCAAAGGTCAAGTAGTAAAAACATTGGGTTCTAGATGTTATCGTAACAGTATTGTAATTAACACACGCAGAAAGTCACATTTTTATCAAAGTCAACATAATACATTTAAGATAAAAATTGGTATGAGAATAACATAAAACTTGGGAAAATCATAGACCCAACAAACAAAACCAGCTTCCTGCCAGCCAAAGCTCTTTTAAATTACACTGTGTGATAAAACAGATTACCTCCAAAAATGGGATGGTGCCTGCGAGCATTCCTGCTGACCACTCTTAAGTATTGTATAAGGGACTAAATTTCTCAGGCATCCTGGCAATTGTTTTTTATAAGTGCCAGCTGAGCTAAATCTGCTAAATGCAAATCTCTCTAGGTAACAAAGTGCAGAAGCAATGTGAGCTGGCTTTTGCTTGTGCTAATTCCAAAGTATGGTACATGAACCCTTGTAGTGGAAAATGCAGAACTATGGCTGGCAAGCTGGGTTCATACTCAATATTAACCTCTCTGTGCATCACTGCAAGATTTGCAGTTTTTAGATTTCAGCCTGAATTACTAGGAAATGAGGCTGGATGTGTCATTATTCAATGGCACAATCACACCTTGCTCTTTGGATACAGCAACAATACATGGAGCGGCAGTTTTCAATCTTTAGCATGCATACAAATTACCTGGGGATCTTGTTAAAAAGTAGGTTTTGATTCACAGGTTTGAAAAAGGCTCTGAGATTCTTCATGTCTAACAATATCCTAGGTGATACTTATGCCATGATCTAATCTCCTTGTTTTGTGTATCAAAAGTATAAAACAGCACTGTGTACAGATATTTAATGAAGCCAATTTTCTAATCTCTGCATTAAATAATCATTTTAAAAGATGCAATTAGCTTTAATAATTTGTTTTATTAAAATAAATATATACAAAACATTGCCATTTCAGCATATAATCAATATACCATTGATAAACAGATATTTCACATTCATTTCTTAGTACTATCTTCAAATATGATGTGTTTTATACTTCTGGCAATCACAATTTGTAAGAGCATCATTTCAAATGATCAGTCGTTACACCTGTGGCTAGCAGTTACAATGTTGGACAGCACCAATATAAAATTTATGGTTTAAAAAGAAACACAAAAATTAACATTTTAGTAGTGAAATGGTGGGTTGTGTTTTCTAAATCCCTCCCTTCTTTTTAAAGCCTAGGCTCCAGGTGCTTTCTGTTGTGGTCTTATAATAATAACATCCATAATTTATTTTACCTTTGCTAGGGAAATGAAGCAATCCGATGCCGACATCAGACCATTGGAGAACTTCAAACAGGATAATCAGAGAAAGAAGCATAGCAATAGTAAAGGCAACAACAAAAATGGAAATAGGTTCCTTCACCATTTTTTTTTTTAGAGTGTCTATTATGTTCCAGATACTGTGCTGGTGACAGAATTATAATAGTGAACAAGAAAAATGCCTTCCTGTTTTCAAGACTCTTGGAGTGAATAAACAAGAAATAAAGAGATGGTGGTTAGGAATCAAATTGTTGAGGAAGTTTATGCATAAATAACTGTTCTGGGTTAACGAAAGTAAAGTCAAAGTAAAACATGTAGAGCATCTGGCAATATGAAATGGGTATGTCAGAGCTCAGTTACATAATATTTTTATGCCTATATCACCAAAGTGAACAAATTAAAATTTTTGATGACCACCACACACAAGAAAAGAAAGGCTTCACTATATGTACAGAAATATCAAAAATGAACTCAGCTATTAAAAGTTTTCATTTAAGAAAGAAAACATCCTAAGTCCATTGTACTGTTGAGGCCATTGGTAGGTGCTAAGTTTAAATATTTTAGAACATGTATTTCTTTCAAATTACCAGGCCCCTCTTAATTACAATAGAGGTTTTCTAACCAGTAGCATTATTCTACATATCACCCTTTCCTCCCTTAGTAAACATCCCTCTCTTTTGCTTTCATTAAGTCATGCCCTTGACTTCCTTCTATACCTCTAACTATTCCTTCTTCCTTTCCTCTCCTCTGTCTTCTTTCCAAAGCCAGGCTCTAATCACAAAGCCCCCATGGATTGATCCTGAACCCTTTTTCTCTTCTATATATAGACTATCCTTTGATGATCTTGCTAAAGACTATGTCTAGCATACTGACAAATTTATAACTCATGCCCAGAATTCCCTTTTTCTCTCTCTAATCTCCCAGGTGACTAACAGAAATTTCCTTTTGATTGTATACGTTTATAAATTAAAAATATTTTTCATTAGTTATTCTTCTTACTTATATATCTTTCCTAATCTTTTCTATTTGACCTCATAGCATCATCATCTATATAGTTGCTCACCCTAGAAATGTGGGAATCATCCTTGATCTTTTTCTTTTCCTACCCATATTCAATCTATCAGCAAAGTCTATTGACTTTAAATCCAAACATATATCCTCAATGTGTCCATGTCACTGCAACTCCATACGAACACTTTAGTCCAATCACATCTAAACTATAGCAATGGCTTTCACTCCTTTTCCTGGATAGTTGATTCTTTACATTGTAGCCAGAATATTCTCTATAAAAATCAAAACAGAAATGGTATACTTAAGTCTTTAGAGAACCATTTTATGAAAGTAGTAGATGTTAGAAAGTTCTGCCTACCTCTTCAACTATGCCCTCATCATAGTACTACAGTCTTAGCAATTTATTTTCTGTTTTTGGAAATCACTAAGTTCTCCCTTAATCTTGAACCCTTGTGTTGTCTCCTTTTTGTCCTTCAGTTTTCATATGAAATGTTATCTCTTTGGAGAAAACTCCCATTATTCTGTTTAGAATAGTATTACACTACTCTCCTCAATTACACTTCCACAGATCACATAATATATACTCCCACATAATATATATTTCAATACATAATTGTCTGCTGTATTTATTTAATCACATTTTAAGTTTTTGACTCCCCTCTCGGAACCTGGCACATATGAGACATGACATAAATATTGACTGATTGACTGATTGTTGGATGAATTGTATGAGTGTGGAAAAAAACGAGTTCTACTTTCAGATCTGCTACTTACAAACTATACTTTATTTGGTCATGAATGCTAATTCCTGAGTCTGCTTCTTCATGAGGTAAATAAGCATTAAGGTATGAATTTCAACTTTAATAAGAACTTATAATTTTATGAAGTAAAAGAATGGATAATGAAAAAAAAAGTAACTAATAGTGACACTATTATTTACTATAAAACATTCATGCCAACTGGCTAATATATCCATGAAATTACTCAGCTATGCTCAAACCACAATTCTGGAAGAGTCAGCAATAGACATCAATTCAATTTGGTTTGCTAATGTACGGAGAAGTATATAGATAATACTAGATGGCAGATTGTAATTTACACTTTGTAACTGTGTTTTGCTTTTGGTAATACTAAATTGCCATATAATGTCTGTTCATAGGTAAGTTGGGAAATAGGGTTCATTATCCCAGGAATTTATTCCATGTTTAGGGAAAAATATCCCATGGCTAAAATTAAAATTATCATTAAAAGGTATATATGTGTATAATCAAGAGTTGCCTGTATTCATATAATACAATATTGTTAAAGACACCCCAAACAGAAAGGCCAGTTCTACTGGCATTTATGTATGCTATTATCTCTGTGACTCACTATCCATGAAATGATAGAAACGGGCAGAAATGTCTTACATATATGTGTTATTATTATAAAAGGATTTAAATTTACAGTATGCATCCCTTTATTAAAAAAAATCTCTTCCTTTGTTTTTGCTCATGCCTCACAAACCTGCATATTAATCCATGTCAATTTTTTTATGTCTAGAGAGAGATTTGCTGTATGTTAATTTTCTTTAAACTCTTTTTTTTTAATATTTTTTAAATTTATTTCTAGGAGAGAGAGAGAGAGAGACAGCATGAGCAGGGGAGGGTCAGAGAGAGAGGGAGATACAGACTCCGAAATAGGCTCCAGGCTCTGAGCTGGCAGCCAGCACAGAGCCCGACACGGGGCCCGAACCCACGAACGGCGAGATCATGACCTAAGCAAAAGTCGGACGCTTAACCGACTAAGCCACCCAGGCGCCCCTAAACTCTTTTATTTTTAAGTTATCTCTACACACAACATGGGGCTTGGACTTACAGCACCAAGATCAAGAGTCACATGTTCTACCAACCAAGCCAGCCAAGCACCATATTATCAATTAATTTATATTCTTGTTTTACCTATTGGATCATTACTTATTCTGACTAAGTTGAAATAGTCTTAGTGTCTTCTAAACATTCAATACTCTATGATTGTGTGGAAGACTCAAAACATAGAAACTGAAAGAATACTCTCTATTTATATGTAAGTTTCAATAATTTAATTTGGTAGTACATTAAAGCTTTGCTTAAGACAAAGCAGTTGTATGTGGCTCATGAGAGGATACATAAATGTTTCATACCATCATGGAAATTTACTTCTTCTGAGCCTTTAACTAGGCCATCTATATCTCAGGGAGCAGGAGAAGAAGTTAGTTCCTGCTATCAGAATATTCCACAATCCCCTGTTAGATAGTAACTTCATGTAATGTAGACGTTATCCAATTTTGTTAACAATAATTTGTAACCTGGATGCCTACATCAGAGTAGCAGTGTTCATCTCTCTTCATATGCTGCTATCATCAGCTGCAGAACTGAATGCCAGCAAGTTGTTACTAATGATAGTGTATTGATTGTGAAAAGTCTCTACTCTATAAAGTAAGTTTATAGAAATTACTTCACATAACAAACAAAATAAAAAGTGAGATGAGAGGGTTGATCACTTCTGGTTTGCAACCTACAAGTAATGACACTGCTGTTGTGTACATTACGTATTATGGGACTACATTATAACTTCAAGCCATTTTTTATTCAAGATTATCATGGTCTATTCCTATATGTTAAGAAATTGACTGCTGCTTGCCAGAAGCATTCTGTTATGATTAAATTCTCAAAAAACTGTTTGAGAAGAAAAACTTCATGATAATACAATCAGTTTCACACTACAGAAGTATTTTATTCTGTTCACCCAATATATTAGATTGTATACATATTGTGAGACAACTATTAAATCAACATGTGTTGAAAACAATGTGTACAGTGTATGTTACAGTTCTCAATGATTTTTAAATAAACAATTAGTAGTTTAAACAATTATTAGAAAGCATTATTTTATATTCACTAAATGTAAAGAGTTTACTAAAATTATAATTTATCTACCTTCTCATCTCACATTAATAGAGATATTTTTATTTTAGTTTAAGTTCCTAATACTCTTTTTTTGAAGGTTCTAATACTCTTAACCTTCCCACACTTGTTCTGGTCAAAACTGAACTCATTGGCACATAAAGTAATTTCTTCTTCTTTATGAATTAATAAATAACAGAGATAGAAAAGCATTAATCCATCTACACAACTGCTATGAAATTAGATTCTCTTCAGTGATGTTGACTTATGAGGTAAGGCATTTAAAGCAATAAGCACAATGCTTTTTACACAGTGGTCATTCCATAAATGTCAATTATTATAACCATTTGTCCTATCTTCTAAGCACATGGGATCCAAATTCAACTGCTTTCTGATACATTCTCATCGTTTCTCTTCTACCTAAATATCAGGATATACATATAAGGAAATTTAAGGAAAAGCATTCCTGTCTTTCCAACAGAGAAAATAACTTTTTTTTTTTTTCCTGAGAGAACTAGAAAATTGAGGTCACTGATATCCCTAAATATATCCCAAAAGGATATTTCTAAATAGTAGAATCATAGACAAAATCATGGTTAAGTTTTCTTGGATATAGACTATTTTCAGGAGACCAACCTATGCTATACTAATGCATTATCTATGTTATTCATAAACCCTGTATTATATAGTTTATTTTTTATTTCCCAAATTAATAAGATATTTTACTCCCTGTTCTTATATCTTCCAATATTATTAAAATCCATCTTTCCTTATCAATTTAAAAAAATGATATTTTTAGAATTGTGAAAATTAACAAAACAGGAAATGACAAATGTTGGGGAGGATGTGGAGAAGGGAAGCCCTCTTACACTGTCAATGCCAATGTAAACAGGTACAGCCACTTTGGAAAACAGTATGGAGATTCCACAAAAAGTTAAAAATAGAACTACTTTATGACCCAGCCATTGCACTACTAAGTATTTACCAAAGGATACAAAAATACTGATTAGAAGGGGGCACATGCACCCCAGTTTTTACAGAAGCATTATCAAACAATAGCCAAATTATGGAAAGAGCCCAAATGTCCACCAACTGATGAATGAATAAACAAGATATGTTTTGTGTACACACACACACACACACACACACACACACCAAGGAATTTTACTCAGTCATAAGAAAGAATGAAATCTTACCATTTGCAAAGATGTAGATGGAGCTGGAGTGTATTATGCTAAGTGAAATAAGTCAGTCAGAGAAATTTTACTTTATGTGGAATTTAAGAAACAAAACACATGAACAAAGGGGAAAGAAAAACAAAAATAGACAGGGAGGCAAGCCATAAAATAGACTTTTAATTATAGAGAACAGACTGAGGGCTGCTGGACAGGAGGTGGGCAGAGGAATGGGCTAAATGGGTGATGGGTGTTAAAGAGGGCACAGGTTATGATGAACACCAGGTGTTGTAAGTAATGAATCAATGAATCCTACCCCTGAAACTAATATTATTCTATATATTAATTAACTACGATTTCAAAAAAACCTGAAACATAAAGAAAAATAATAAGATACTTAACCATGTCTTTATTTCCATGCTATTACCTAGGATTTAACTTCAGAATAACTGAACTAATATGAGTCATTATGTTTGCACAAAGCATCTACTTCCAGGCATTTCCAACCTAAAATATTCATTTAAAAATTTCTCGATAGTTAATCAAGAGAGAATATATTATGAGAATATTACGTACAAAGGTTTTTCCATGTTGCTTATTTGAAGGTTTTAACATTATACATACGTACATATACATATATGTGAACACACATATACATACTTAAATATGAATTGCTAATTAACACTTTTAAGTTAGTTATCTGTCATAAGGTATACAAAATATACAGAGTGAGGCGAACACCTGGGTGTGTGAGGCGAACACTTGGGTGGCTCAGTCAATTCAATGCCCGACTCTTGGTTTCATGATCTGTCAGGTCATGACTGACAGCATGGAGCCTGTTTGGGATTCTCTCTCTCTCTCTCTCTCTCTCTCTCTCTCACTCTCTCTCTCCCCCCCATCCCACTTGTGCATGTGAGCTCCCCCCCACTCTGTCTTTCTCTCTTCTCTCAAAATAAACTTTACAACTAATAACAACAACAAAAACCCCCAAAGGCTACCAACGGATATTTTATCATTATCACATACACTGTAATATAATGAAATGGAATTCACTGGTACATATTTTCTCATTACCAAGGATACCTTATCCATTATTGGACTATAGCTAAAATCCTGGTTAAAGAGAAATATTTGGAAATTAAACTTTCAGTTGATTTTATACAATCACACTAACAGAATTTAACAAAATTATTTCTTTAAAAAATTATTTATTTATTTTGAGAGAGAAAGGGAGACACAGAGAGCATGCAGGTGGGGCAGGGACTGACAGAGAAGGAAAAATAAAGAATCCCAAGTAGGCTCCATGCTGTCAGCACAGAGCCAAACATGTGGCTCGATCCCATGCTCCATGAGATCATGACCTGTGCAGAAATCAAGAGTTGGACGCATAACTGATTGAGCCACACAGGTGCCCCTAACAAAATTATTTCTAAAACATTGTCTCTCCCTAATTACTATTTTGAGAAACTAACATCAAAACAACTTTCAAAATTTAGGTTCTTCTAATATTATTGTATAATAAATATATGTTCTTAGCATTTATGTGTTAAACAAAATGTCATAGGCTCAATTTAGTCACACAGTTCAAATAACCTCAATTTAATTTTAAGAGTTCCATTTTGACAGGTATAAAATATACAAGTTATTGTTTTTAAAAAATCTGTTGTATTCTATCTAAATTAATATGTACACAATATATTGGAAGACACATTCATCCTTATCTTATTTTGGTGATAAAAAAGACTGTATAAACTTAGACTGAATGTGAACACTTATTGCTGTTAAATGTGAAAATCTTCCCTTGATAGAAATATAATTTGTGTTAGGTGACCCATAACTTGGTGGGTTAGTTATGGTTCAGCTGCCACCACAACTCTGCAGCCCCTGACATTCTTACTCAAAGTTAAAAATATTTATTTGTCTTAAATTTTCTATTTGCTTGACCAATACTAAGATATAAAAAAGGGGAGGATTTCAAACCAACCCCAAATCTGCTAAAAATGAAAACATCTGACTGGAATTTCAAAGAATTTTTCTGCTAGTCTTGACATTCTAGAGTTAATTGAAACCAGGGTTAAACATATCAGACTGAAAACACATTGTATTAAGAGCCTTTTAAAGTGTTTTGTGTCAAGAAGTATCTTCATTGAGACAGAATTGTCCACTATTCTTGTGATCCTTTCCTCATGAAACATTAGTGATCTAGATCTCAGGCTCCTATGTTTCTTTCAAAAGGAGATATGGAATTCGACAGAATCTAGGTAAAGTAGCATTTTTTCACTGGAAAAAATAATTGTTAATAATTCAATTTTCCTGTTAGAAACACAATGAAAGCCAGACTATAGAGTTAAATTAGGAAAAGCGTGATATCTACCAATGCTTGCTGGGGCTCCATTGGCAATGTACTTTCTCCTCTCCGTGTCTCATGGTCTTATGGTGAGGATGAAATTACTGAATGCATGTAAATCCCTTAGAGCAGTGTTTGAGAAAAGTACATACTCAATAAATGTTAGCTTTAATAATAATAATAATATTATTAATTTCATCGAAGACAATAAATTTTACCAAATTTCCTCAAAGAGCTCATTATATATAATGCAAATCCCAAGAACATTCTCTTAATTATAAAATCACCAGATCATTAGTTATCATTAATTCAAGATTAAAATTTCCATTGACGTTGGTGTTAATATCCATGTTTTTCTATATCTAATAAAGCATTTACACAACATTCAATCAATATTATTTATCTATGGTTGAATTGCTCATATTATAGATTATTTATAATGAGGTTTTTATCTCCAGCTGACTTCTGCTTGACATAACACTTCAAATCCATCTCTATCAGCTTCTAGTTGGCATATTGTAGGGGAATTCAAAGTAATTTTGATATTACTGTAGCTGACACTGGTATTCAAGCAAACATGCTGTCAAAATTGCATACAGTATATCCCTAAGGTAAATGTAAATGGCTTGAACATTAACTACGCTACCATTGCCCTCTATTAGTCTGAATATCAAGAATTCAGTACAATTAAAATATTGTAATATTCAAGAGCTTTATATTTTCAAACCCATGGTAAAGGACCCATGGTAAAGGTCAAATAATGAAAGTATCAGTTTCTTTGAGTGATGGCACTTGATTGAATAATATATAGTTTAATGAACATGGTTTTCCTTTATAGAAATATTTTAATCCAAGTTCTTTTAATATGCCAAGTAAAAAAAAGCCAGTCTAAAAAGAACATATAGTATGCTATTCCATTTATTTGAAAAACCCAGAATAGGAAAATCTATGCAGGCAAAAAGTAAATTAGTGATTGCCAAGGACTGGGGAACATGGGTGGGGAATGAAGAGTGATTGTTGATGAGCATGGAGATTCCTTTTGGGGTGATGAAAATGATCTAAAATTAGAATGTGGCAATGGTACACATCTGTTTGAATTGATTAAAGTCATTGAAATATATACTTCAAATGAGTAAATTCTATGGTATGTAAATTATACATCAATAAAGAGATTAAAAATCTAGTTTCTTTTTTTTTATTTTTTAATGTTTATTCATTTCTGAGAAACAGAGAGAGACAGAGGACAAGTTAGGGATGGGGGAAAAGAGAAAGAGAGATACAGAATCCAAAGCGGGCTCCAGGCTCTGAGTTGTCAGCACAAAGCCTGATTTGGGGCTCGAACTCACGAAGCATGAGAGTCATGACTCACGAGATCATGACCTGAGCTGAAGTCAGATGATTAACCAACTGAGTCACCCAGGAACCCCCCAAAAACTAGTTTCTTAAGAGAAACTTGTTTTCAATGTTATAGAAAACAAATTATTATTAAAAAGTCTAAAAATTGTTTTAAAATTTTCAAATATCATGACAAAATAAAATCCATTATCATCACCAATATATTTTCCATATTATAATGTAGTGACTATAAGTTCACTGATTAAAAAATGGAATTACAAGATTGCCAATTAAATTTATCATGGAAGTTATATTTTCAGCAAATGTTTTCTGCTTCATGAATGGTTTCAACTAAAAAAATATTTCCACAGTTCTAATCTTCCTTGTGAATGCAGAAAAACACAAATTATATGTGTCAGTTATATGTCCAAATGGAGGAGGAACAACAATTAATCATTACTTTTTGTCATTGTTCAGCATCTGTTGTTGTTGTTCTTTTGTTTTTACGAAATTGCTTTGCCAGAGCCAGAATGAGAAGTAGGTAGACAGATGAGGTGGAAGAGTTGGGAACTATAGGAATTGAGAAACCAAATAACAAAGGAATAAAGGAGAATATAGGCTCCATTCCATTTCAATCCAAAGAGAATATAGATTATATATGTATAAAACACATACACACAAACCATGCCAGGATACATTAATGTCTTTTCTAAGCCCTCCTAATCTGTTTAGTGATATGCCATTAACAAGTGGCATACCTTTCTATTGATTTAAGTTTCAAAGCAAGTGAAAGAACCATGGGCCCAGACCTTTGTGTTTGGTTCTGTCCCCACACATAAAATGATTATAACAAGCTTGCACACAATGCTTACCACATGCCAGGAACTGTTCTCTGTGCTTTATATATGATAACTTTGTAACATTACATGGTGAAGTAGATTCTATTGTTATGCACAATTCACATACAAAAAACAGGCCCTAAGAAGTTGAAATAACTTGCCAAACAGGCAAGTGGTAGAGACAGAATTTACTTAAACCTGGTGTTCTCATGGTACATTCTCTGCTTCCAAACACTGCATTGCTAATTGAGTGGTGCTCCATTGCCTCACCTAAAACAGTACATAACTGAACAAATAACACATTTGAAGAACACAAAATCTTCATTTTTTACATATTTTAGAAACATCACTAGGGAACTTTTTTTTTTTTTAATCAAAGTCATCATCAAGATGGCTATTGTTAAAAGTCATAGTGGTATCAGAAAATTGTATGTCTTAATTATTAGTACACTACAAGTAACACTTCATTGGGCCATATTAGGATATGAAAATAGAATAAACAAAAAAAATCTGACTTTAGTTTTGGTTCTTCAGATGACACTCTATGAATCTCAGTGAGAACAATAACTTCTTAGTATATTATACGGAAGCAAGTGGAAAACCACGGAAAATTATTTCCAAGAACATTCCAACTCTAAAATTGTAGGATTTATTTTGTTTTATCTAAGTACAGAAACTATTGGGAATCTCTCAATTCAATATTTCAAAATGATGCTTTAAAATTTGAGTTTAAAGACCCAGAATAGGCAATATAATATTAAAGGACAAGAATAAAGTTGATATACTGATGCTACTCAACTTTAAGACTTACTATAGAGCTATAGAAATCAAGAAAGTGTGGTATCGGTGAACATGATAAATTGATCAAAGGGACAAAATAGAGTACACCGAAACAGAACCCATAAATATAGTCAAATGATTTCCGACAAAGGCACAAAGGCAATACAATGAAGCAATCTGACAATCTTTTTGACAAACAGCCCTGGAAACTACTGGACATCCATGTGCAAATAATAATAATAATAATAAATTTTGACACAGATCTAAAACCATTCGAAAACTTAACTCGAGATGGATCACAGATCTAAATATAAAATGCAAAACTATAAAACTCATAGAAGGTAACACAGGAAAAAAAATTTTGGAGAACCGAGGATATGCAGTGACTTTTTAGGTATAACACCAAAGTCGTGACCCATCAAGGAAAAACAAAACAAAACAAAACAAAACTGATTGGCTGAGCTTCATTAAAAATTAAAACTTCAACTCTGCAAAAGACATTGTCGAGAGAATGCATAGATAAGTTCAGGATCTTGGGGGGAAATTATAAAATGCCTATCTGATGAAGGACTGTTATCCAAAATATACAATTTTCTACTAAAATACAACATTAGGGGTGCCTGGGTGGCTCAGTTGGCCAAGAGTCTGACTCTTAATTTCAGTTCTGGTAACGATATTGTGGTTCAGAGGATCAAGCCGCATGTCAGGCCCCATGCTGACAACATGGAGAATGCTTGGGATTCTCTCCCCACCTCCTGTCCCTTTTTACCAGATAAATTGATAAACTTAAAAATAACTAATAAAATAAAATGCAACAATAAGAAAATAATCCAATTGAAAAATGAGACAAAGACCTTAACAAACATTTCAACAAAGAAGATGTACAGAGGGCAAATAAATACATGTCATCATATGCCATCAAAGAAATGAAAAGTAAAACAATCATGAGGTATCAGTATGCACTATTATAATGGCCAAATCCCTGAACACTAAACAGTACTGGTGAGGATTCAGAGCAATAGAAACTTCATTCATTAATGGTGAGAATGCAAAATACTAAAGGTGTTTTGAAAAACAGTTTGGTGGTTTCTTAAAAACTATGTATATTCTTACCATAGAATTCTTTTAAGGGGAATAAAGTATTCTGAATTAATTTACTTTGGGACAAGAGTGGTCTCTATTTGTTATATTTAGCAGGTGTCCTGATAGCCTGGCATTGGAGCTCAAAACTGATTGTTGCTGAACAGATCAGAAGTGAGGCACATGCCCTACTACAGTAAAGATGTAGACTTGGAAACCAGATCTCTATCATGATATAATGGTTTTATATTAAGACTGAGCCTGGATTTTTGCTACCTAACTTAAATTTGTCAATGTAGACTGTATCTAAGATGTTGTGAAAATTAGAGAGATTATGATTAGCGCCAGAATATCACACTACAAAAGCCTAATGATGAACATCTGCATTAGTTTTATCACTCAGCTCTGCTTCTCTGTTTGTAAATCAAATCTTTATTTTTCCCCTTTTTAAAAGAAGTTTATTTATACATTTTGAGAGAGAGACAGAGAGAGACAGAGAGAGAGAGAGAGAGAGAGAATACCAAACAGGCTCCATACTGTCAGAGCAGAGCCCACCATAGGGCTTGAACCCACGCACTGTGAGATTATGACTTGAGCAGAAATCAAGAATCGGACACTTAACCGACTGAGCCACCCAGGCACTCCTGTATCAAAACCTTTCAATGCAAAGTGGGCACTGAGATCGTATTTACTACATCATGTTTGTAGCCTGATGCTATGTTAGATGCTACAGAGAACACACACTCAGAGCCTCTGCCCTCAAGATACTTACATTCATTACAAAAGGGAGATTAACAAATATCCAAGATATGATAGAGTGCTAACATAAATATATCCTAAACTCTTCTTACACTTCTAACCAATGTGTAATTACTTCTGAAATGAATGCTCAGAGAAAACTTCAAGAATTTCTTAGAGCCATCTAAATGGTTCTTCTGTTGTTTATGAATATTCTTTTTGTTGTTATTGTTGTTTCAGATGCTTTTTTATTCACTTACATCACAATATTTTTTGTGAATATTCTTGACCCTACATATCTTTCCAGATATTTCCACAACCTTGAATGCAAAAGAGATCATTAATTCCAGACTTTGAAAAAAAAATCTAATCTCTATTTACATTAAGTAATTAAAATGCATTCCAACTGAATCTAAATTATGTTAAAAGTCAAAAAATACTTCAGAGGAGAGCTGAAGTTTTAAAATCAAGTAATATGTAATAAATTTCTAATTTCCAAATGTGAACTATATTTCTATTACCAATAAATAAATAATACTTGCAACCAATAACAAAAATATATAAGTAAACAAATACATAAATAAAATCTGATTAGCAAGATTAAGAAATAATGAAAAAAAACAAAGAATTATCCTTTAGACTAAATATAAAAACAACTTTCCTAGTTTATTTGAATTTCAAAAAGTAAAACTTTTTCAATTTTACTTGGAGGCATTTGATTTATTTATTAAAATAAAAAATAAAATGATTTAGGACATCTCAATGGTTCAGTTGGTTAAGTGTACAAGGCCGGCTCAGTATATGATCTCACAGTTTGTGAGTTCAAACCCCACATGGGGCTCTGTGCTGATGGCTCGGAGCCTGGAGCCTGCTTCAGATTCTGTGTTTCCCTCTCTCTCTCTATCCCTCCCCTGCTTGTGCTCTGTCTCTCTCTCATAAATAAATAATAAAAAACATTATATTTTAAAAGGTTGATTTAACATATTAATTTTTATATTTCATAATTATTTGACAGGTTAACTTTTTATGATATAAAATTAATCCAAGCAAATGGTGAACCAGGTTTAATTAGTTTGCTTAATTAATCCACTACAATTCATATGACTCCCATACACAATACAATTTGGACATCTGTTCAAGGTAGTTGCTGATTTAAAACATTAACTTGAACATACTGACCAGCTTTATCAGCTTTTTGTTGTCTTAAGCTGGGAGAGAGTATTAAGTGTGAGTATACTTTGTCATTAGATTGCTTCATTTAGACTGCATTTATTACTTCTGAGCTATGTTTAACAGAGGAGAGTTACATAATTTCCCTATGTCTCAATTTTTCATCCTAAAACAGGGATGGTCAATAGTGCCTACATGCTTCTGTTTAGGATAATACTGGACACATAAACCATTAAAGTTAGCTTTAATTATTATCTATACTTTCAAAAGTCCATTAAACCTAAATGTGAGACAACACGGTATAAATTATGAGCTTAATATTTTAACCAAAATCCTAGTTCATCTAATGCGTAGGTCAAGGGCTTTGTTTGTACTCTGTGTGGTCCACCTTATCCCTTTTGACAAAGTAACTAAACCTCACTTAAGCTTACAGTAAATATTATCATACCACTTTTATGGTTTGTAAAGTAATTAATCCTTAAGACCATGCATATTTCTTATGCCATATTCTGGCGTTTCACCTTCAGGCCTTGTCTTCTCAATTATATGGTAAACTCTTGAAAACAGAGACCTTACTCTGAACTCCCTGCTATCTTCAATAGCACCTAGTAAATGTCTTGCACAGAGTAGGAATTCATGACTTGTTCTTCAGCTATAGATTTATATCACTATAATAGGAGTTTCCTAATGAATTTTTCACATAACATAATAACTTTATTATACTGTGAGTCTTAGAGGGAAGGGTCTATACTCTCTATTTCTAAAATATAGCTCAGTTTCTGGCACAAAGTAGGTACTTCACAAAATTCAACCAATGAATAGCAATTTGATCAAGAGGATAAACTTCTCTGCCTATACTTGGAGGAGGGCTTAATCGTCTTTATAGATATTATAAAAGAGTAAACGAGAGAATCAAAATATAAAGAAATATACCAAATTTAGTCAGCTGAGAATTTAAGTACTTAAGTTTTAGACTGATATTGTCTACTCTTCTGGAGAAAATATGCTCTACCACCATTAGAAAATACTCTACTCCTTATCACAACAACCCACTATTGATCTACTTCATTTCTAGGAATGTAATAATAGATAAGAGCAAACATTAATGGGCCATGACACCATACCTGGAAATAGTTGGAGTTGGGTTAGATGTCATATCTAAAATTAATTACTTGAATTATTTTTCAATATGCTTTGGGATTTGTGTTCAGCATGTATACATGTGTGTGTGTGTGTTTGTGTGTATGTGTGTGTGTGTGCAAACATACACACACGTACACATACATATGTGTGTGTACTGAACTCGGGTTAATAAGGAAACTGTTAAAATATTGCATAAAAGGATGAGTGAGAGTACAAGACATAAAATATAGTCAGCATTTTTAGGAACAGACATTATAAAATTCTAAGAATCCGTCAGATTTGATCTGCAATAAGTTAAAAAAAAGCATTTTAAAACAAATGATAGCAGGAAAAACAAAAGACATAAGGGAGTTTCAATATTTAAAACCTGCAAAGCCCTGATATAAAAATAGAATACATTTCTGTGTCAATTTTCAGAAGTTAATTTTACTACTATTGGTTCCTATGAAACAATATGGTGTGACGTCTTCAGCTAGTTGGGACTCTTGGTGATGGCTGATTACTAATGAGTCATCATATTGATTCCTGTTGGATTTGTTTGCTATTATTGGTTTCCTGACGACAGACTTGAGCAATAATTCTGGTCGGTAATTTCTGTTAAATGCACATCATGAATAAAGAAAAAATATAATACAAAAATATACTTCTTTCCCAATTTGATGTGACTTACAAAAATAAACCATGGGTAAGTTTAACACAATTTCAATAAAATTCAATAAAAATTTCTTTACCAAATTTTCCTAATGCTAAAAATAATAGCATTTATAGTAGACCACAGTCTAAATACATATTCATAGATTATATAAAAGTTGTAGGAAAATGTTATAATATATGTAATTAATGTAAACTCGAGAACACAGAGATTTACTTTGGAATATCATTTCTGTAAGATTACTCAAGGACTGAGGTTACACTCTATTATATATGTTATGGTTTGAAATATGTCTCCACCCCCCCAAAAAAAAACCCCAATAAGGTTGAAATCGTGACTCCCAATACCTGTGAATATGACCTTATATGTGAATAAGAACTTTGCAGATGTGTATGATTAAGACGATCAAGTGAAAATGGGATTATTAGGCTGTGCCCTGATCTAATATGACTGGTGTCCCATATGACAACAGGGACAGAGATTACAGGGATACAGTTGAAAGCCAAAGAACACCAACGATCGATGGCGATCACTAGAAAGTAGGAAGAGGTAAGGAAGGATTCTCTCTGACATGTTTCAGAGGGAGCAAAGTTTTACTGATTTATTTTATTTATTTATTTTTAGTTTTAATTTTTACAATTATGAGACAATATGTTTTTGTTGTTTTAATGTACCTAGTTTGTGATATTTCATTATAAATAGTCAAGAATGGTTCTGTAGTAGAAAAGTGATTGATATAGGGGCACCTGGGTGGCTCACTCGGCTAAGTATCCAACTTTGTCTCAGGTCATGATCTCATTCTCCATGAGCTGACGCTGGCGTCTGGCTCTGTGCTGACAGCTAGCTCAGAGCCTTGAGCCTGCTTCAGATTCTGTCTCCCTCTCTCTCTCTGCCCCTCCCCAACTTGCATTCTGTCTCTCTCTCAAAAATAAAAAAAAAAATGAAAAAATGGTATAAAAAATGAACAGATATAGCCATTTCTTCAGATGATAAAACATATACATATAATTATTTTCTTCTTGATTAAATTTCTGAATAAAACATATTAGATGGGTATTTATTAAAAGTGGAGAATATCTATGCCTCACTCTAAAAGTCAGGATTATAATCAGTTGGCAAATGCTAGAAAAATTCCTCCTCAAACCAAGAACAGATAAGTTCCCTAACCACTATCAATTCATTTTTTTTTTTTCTAAAAGCAATAGCCAATTCAAAAATGACACTAAAACTAAAAAGATTGAGGGACACCTGGGTGGCTCAGCTGGTTAAGCATCTGACTTCAGCTCAGGTCATGATCTCACAGTTTGTGGGTTCGAGTCCCATGTGGGGTTCTGCGCTTAGAGCCTGGAGGCTGCTTTGGATTCTCTCTCCCTCTCTCTCTGCCTCTCTCCTGTTCTCTCTCTCTCTCTCTCTCTCTCTCAAAAATAAAGAAACATTAAAAATTAAAAAAAAAAGAAATAAGATTCGTAAGCAGGAGGTAATAGCATTATCCATAAATCATGTGTTTATAAATGTGTAATTCACAAGAGGGTCACCGAAAACCTACTATCTACAGTAAGTAAATCAGTAAACTTGTAAGGTGCAAGATTAATATATAGAAATCTATAACTTTTGTAAAGTATAAAAACAAATTAGGAGATATGTAGCAAAATAATGACAATAGCAATAACAACAATAATTGCAAATAGTATAATAAAATACCAAAAAATCAACTTTAATTTAATTTAAAATGTCAATATCTATACCAGAAAAAAGTTGAAATGTTTTTAAAAAATGACTTTAATACACTGTAAGTTGTATTTCCTTCTTGGTTTTGAACAAATCCATAAAGATAAAAAAATTCTCTAAATTAATCTAGACACAATTTTCAATAAAGTATCAAGAGCATTCTTGTTTTTTGAAAGGAAATAATTTCAAGTTTATGATGAAAAATTACAGAAACTTCAGATAACATTTGGAACATTTCACTGAATCTACTGATTTCAACAGAAAAGGAGTGCATAAACTTTATATGTCTCCCAATAGGGCAAAGGTTAAATAAATTACCCATGTAATGGAATAATATGCAGCCATAATAAGAATATGGAGCTATTCAAGGATAAAGAAATGTTATCCAAAAATATATTAAGTGACGAAGCAAGATTCAGAATGTTATGTGTAGTACACAGCAATCTGAATAGAGAAATACGAGGTTTGCTTGTGTAATCTACAGCATATATTTAGAAAAGGAAATGGGTGGATGGGCCATAGTGATTCGTAGAAATCTAATCACTGGTCCTTATGCTTTTTAAAATGTGAACAATTGAATGAATCATTTACTAAAATTTTCTACTGCTAATTTTTAGAGAAGTATTTTATATGGCATGCCATAAAATCAATAGTTGTAACTTTATTTTTGTTCAACCAGCTTAGACATTTAATGATTAGAAAGCTAATGATAATTCTGTTGTATTGATGAAAATCATGTGAAAAATAAAGAGCATTAAAAATATCAAAAAACAATACCTATCTCTACATAGGTTAAAAACTCCTAGAATATATGTGCTTCTAATAGTGTGGATCTAGTTCTTATGTGCAAAGAAATGTCAGAGAACTTGGTAGCCTCTAGAGAAAATTGATTAAAGAGAGTTCATTTTAGAAGAATAGTGAAAAATATTTAAGCATGTATAATAGGAAAGGAAAATATTGAAAGTGAATAGGAACACAATCTATAAAACCATGATCAGTATAAATGACTCCTACATGGACTTGGCAAGTAATTCTCAAAACAACAGAACAAGAAAGCATTCCATAATTGAAACACAATTAGGTGTCATTATAAAAAAAGTGAAAGAAACAAGTCTAATTTGCCCAGAGGGGAATGTTTTTCTAGTATACATTATTTCTAATGCTGCAAAATTTAAGATTTAAGTGCATTTTCAAAGGCTTAGAAAAATGATGGAAAGTAGGGCTAAAATGAAGGACTAAGTTTGGGGGCCAATTATTTGGGAGACAAACATATCCTACCACCATGCTCGTTTGGTACCAATGCCCGAGGAAGCATGCTACGGAGAACTGCCTGTAACTAATGCTATTTCTTCTGGGACTGGAGCAAGAAAACTGCCAAAGTCCTAGTTGTCCAACTAAAGAAGCCTCAGGGGGGTGAAGTAATATTAACTAATAATTGAAACTGGACTGAAAAAATCATGTATCTGTCTAATCCAATGTGCCTTGATATTTTGATATTTCTATTCAAACAAAAACACTCATAGGATCCATCACTTAGTACATAAATCCTCCATAATTTACACCGACCTTGCTAGCGGAAACATATTCTTTGTTGTTTTTGTCCAAGATTTACTTTGCTCTGTCAGTTGGAGAATCGATTCAGGTCAGGGAGAAAACCTCCAAACACCTATTGTGAGCCAACAGGCAAAAATTAGACCACCTGGTGTCTGAATGCCAGAGGACAAAACACTGCTTTTTCAGAAAACTCAGTAGAAGGTGTAATGCAGAATAAGTCTGTCAAAGTAAATGATTAGTTTCCCAAACATGTACAGCTGGTCAGAAGAGCAAAAGAGGACAAATCCAAAAGCCAAACTTTGCTACATCTTTATTGATTTGTCTTGTTTCCCTTCTCAAATAGTCATATAAAAAGAGGTATTCCTTTTGCCCTAAACATATACTGCTATCTCTTTGTGAGAACGGCTAAAGACAAATGGATTAGCTGAGGGAGATGGCCAACTGTAGGTTCAATCAGGATGTTTATCTGAAGCTGACTGATCTCATTAGATACTGAAGAGTATCAAATAGAAAAATCTTTAAGAGATAGTTCCTCTTCACCTCATGCTCATGGACACAGAGAAAAAGAAGCCTTGGTGCATGATCTATACCAACAACAGTTCAGCTGCAATATTTTGGATGGTAGCAGGTTTCTAAAAAGTGTCCATCTCCCTAGACAAAAAAATATTTGACCTCATAAAGTGCTCAGAAGAGTGCGCCAGGTACAGAAATGTTACGAGATTCTATCTGAAATAGCCCATCACTTCCAAACTAGATCATTGCTAAAGCAATTACTTTAGCTATTTTCTTCCCATTTCTTATCACAGTGGAGTTGTGTTTAGCTTCCTATCTGAACTCTGCCAATTCTACTGCTGGAAGAGAGTCAATCATAAACGAACATTCAGTCACCTCTGAAGTTATAAAGGCTATTTTAGCTTCTCATTCAATAATCATTTTTCTAAAATGTTATGCTCATTCTAAACTCTCTCCTTAATATTCAGATGGATACTCAATAATTATAAATTCAACAATTAGCTCTATTTTAATGTATCCCATAAAAAATTTAGAAGTTACTCCACAAATACTCTTTCCCTTTCTCTCTCCCCAAAACCTCCCCCCTACACACGCATAATTTCCTTTCTCTAATTATAGAATAATGATGTCCTTAGATCCTGCTCCTTGGTCCACTCTTACTGTCACATGTTCAAAGGACTCATATTGTTATTCGAGAAAAAGCACATCAACTCAAACATAGACATACACTCACAAATCACATAGACATACACTCACAAATCACATTTAGTAAGGAGTTTTGGGAAGGAATGTGTTTCTGGGGAGGAAATGTGTATAAGATCTCATCAATCCCCAATTTAAAAAATTAAGACACTCATTTTACAACTGATTCAGCTACATCTAGAGAAACTGACACAATACATCCGAAGGTTAGATGCTGCACATTTTATTCTCATGTGTTATTTCTCTTTGTATTCTCCAAGGTTTCATTAATTCATCATGCTTCAAGTTGCAAATGAAATGATTTTTACTGTGGAAACTGTTAAGCAAAGACATATGTTCCTATAGCTTATTGTGTTTTATAACCTAAAAAATGAAGAGCATTAATTCTATGCAATATATCATGCATATGTCGCATGTTGGACCACATATGAATTGTAGTTTTTCTTAAACATAAATCTACGTCCTAATACTGGGTTTGTTTAGTAACTGTAAACAATGTATTAAAATCAACTATACGAATCAAACATATATTTACCTTAGACTTCCAGATTTGAAATAGGAAAATGTTCTGAAAGTAGTATTTTCAGAATCTTAGTAATTCTTTTCCTCCATTTACATAATATATTATAGTAACTATAACTACAGCTGCATTTTAAATTGAAGTAGAAAACAATTAGCCTAAGGTCATATTAAAAATGGTCTAGCACACACAAAGCTACAAATATGCAAATTAAAACTACAAAGATATATTATAAATTTACCTACCAAATTGGTAAAAAATATAAATATAAGATAGCAGGCAGTATTTATTTACAAGAGCATTGTAAAACATATCTTCTTACTATAGATAGGAGTTTTAGTTTGTTGCATTTTTTTCTTTGCAAAAAATTATTAAGTCATGAATGTGTATATACACTAACTCAGCAATTCCACTTTCAGGAAACAATTTTAAAGAAATTCCCAACAATAGAGAGACATGCTTAATTTATGCCATGTTTATATGGTATAATATTGTTTGGACATTAAAAATCATGTTTTAGAAGCATGTTT
Source organism: Crocuta crocuta (assembly GCF_008692635.1). Classification (NCBI taxonomy): domain Eukaryota; kingdom Metazoa; phylum Chordata; class Mammalia; order Carnivora; family Hyaenidae; genus Crocuta; species Crocuta crocuta. The sequence goes on along the minus strand of NW_027529638.1, from coordinate 2,133,953 downwards.
GATGGCATGGAAAAATGCTGATAATATAATGCTAAATGATTTTTTACAAAAGGTAATTAAACTGAACAAAGAGCACAAGCTTCCTTTTATTATCACACTGGAGGTAATCAACCAAAAATATAGCTCATCAGATAAAACTGCAAAAGCTTGTTGATAAATACGATGTGGAAGGCAGCCTTTCTAATGCATTTTTTTTTTTAGTGTTTTTAGTGTTAATAACGTTTCAAATATTCTGCATTGACTACGTTTTCACACATACACAGATACACTCTGAAGGATATCTAAAACCTATTTATGTTCATGTAGCAGTGTCTCTTTATTCAAATCTATTCTCAGAAAAGTAGACATTTGTTCATGTTATCTAGCTTATCTTAAAAGCTAAATTATGAGATATATTCAGTTGTTTAAAAATGTACATCTGAGACTTTATAAGTTCGCTATTCCATAGGGAGCATTCATGTTATTACTCCTCAGAATGGGAAATTAGTGATTCTGATTTTATTTCAGCCATTTTTATATTATTTATAATTGCTAAAAGAGGAACAGTTTTATCTTGTTTAAAATAATATCTCTGATATATATTTCTTAAGTATCTGTATATAAAAACTGTTTATTATTTATTTTACATGTGGAAACCAAAAAATGGTGACAAAAAAGGATGAGGTCCATTTTAATTTCCATGTTGTTGCTGTTGTTGTTGTTGTTTGCATAGTTCCATAATTTGCAATAATTAGCTGGAATTAATGCTTATGTGTACTTTGACTCATTTTACCAAAGTTTAAAACCACTGGGCATATAAATACACCCAGTTTTCTTCTATGTCATCCTTAGACATCTGTCTCTGCTATTCTCTGCCTATGGAAAATGTCAATATGGCACAACTATATAACGTAATGCTTTCAGAAACTCTTGATATATTTGGACTTTTTCTAAATCCTCTCTCTCCTATTCAGGACTTTTGAGCTACATTATTTTTTATGGGATAGTGATTCTCTAGACAATGGTTCTCATTATAGTTTCCAGATCAATAGTATCAGAATCAGACATCAAGAAATGAAAGTTATTGAACTCCATAAAAATAATGGGATTTTATCTAGAAACTGTTATATTACCAAGTCTTTTAGTTGATTATGATGGTTGCTAGATTTTGTAAACCATAGTTCTAGGGTGTAGAAAGTTGTGAAATTTTCTATATCCACTTCACATATGGTTTTTGCTTTGCAGATAGAAGTTAATGTTTTGGAGATGAGAAAGTATTCACTGTTGGATATAATTAGCAACCCTCAATATTATTGAGTACTATATAGCAGAATTTACATAACAGTACAGGCAAAACATTGGAATTTATAATAAAATGGTTAAAACAGACAACTTAAATAGCACAGCTGTCACTAGAATTCCTTTATGGAAATAAAATATGTAGGAAATTACTTGGATAAGCTTCTTGAGAAGAAGGTGAACTCTTGAGGACATATCAGAAAGAAATAGGAAAAAAAGATATAGATAAAATAATCTATATAAAATTGCAAAGAAAATGTGGGCTTTGGGATAGGTATAGAAGAGTGGGTAATGAGAATGCAGTCTAAGTAGTAGATAAAACAGTCAAATGATTACATAATAGAAAACAATAGTCAAATGACTTTTGAGAACATGTGTAAGTTGCAATAAGAATGAATGGTTTCTGGGACCTTCCGTCTACCAAAGCTTCAATAAAATCTATGAATATGCACAAATGCTATGTGTCAGTAAATTGTGTTAAGAAAATTTTTGATTGAAGAAGAGGGCTTGTGAAAATGCAGTTATTTTTCTTCCTTCTGAGAAAACCAAACTATGATAGTAAAATTACTTTTTAAAAGCCATAAGCCATAAAAATGAAGAGACCATAGGTCATCAGCAAACTAGACATTTCAACAATTTTTAGAAGACAGGTGGAAAGGTATTGACTCATAAAACACAGTGTAGGTAGTTGCAGCCAAAAATATTTATAGGGAGGTCTGGAGCTAAGCAGACACGAATCTTTCCTAAAATACTCTTTAGAGGGTTGGGAGGCAGACTTGATGAATCGAGAATGGCAGGCAATAAAAAGGCTAAAATCAAGATGATCAACTGAAAATATTCCCATCAACTACACTCTTCCACTATCTGTAACAGAATTAAAAGCAGTCAGTTCAGATTCTCTCTTTCAAAGCAAAACAAAAGAGATCAAAGGATTTTATTTTTCCAAAATGGAGTAGCTAGCATGGATCTTCATGCTCCTTAGTAAAATCTTCTTGCCAGTGACCATTAATAGTTCTTTAGCTCACTGAATTAGAGAAAACAAAGGATAAACATTACTAGGGAAAATGAAATAAAATTCCCCAGAGCTGAAGAATTACAATATTAATTGTGTAGCTTAAAAAAAATAATTTTAAAATACAAATAACTAGCAATAATGCTGTAGATCTTTAGGACAGCAAAAATTATAGAGCTGATCCTAAAATTTTTCCACTGGTGGTGGGTGGGGGAACAGACCTTTTACAAACATATGATAACACAGTTGGTATTATCATAAGTAATGCTGTATTCTGTGGAACAACAGAATAATGTTTTCAAAGATCTGAAAGAAAATTATTCCCACCTATTCAATTGACACCACACTGAACTATACATCAATGGTGAGGGTAGAATGAAGAGATGTTCATATATGGAAGGTCTCAAAATTGTATATCACATGCATCATCACATATTTAATTACTGAAGGAGGAATGCCAGCAATAGAATAGTAGAAGACATGTTTAATGAATGAAGAACTTAATTTCAAATTCAGATAACAAAAATTTTCAACCAATCCTCATTGATTAGTGAAACTGAAGAATCAATTTAAATGAAAACAGTTATTTATAGGTTTAATATGGTCTATAGATAGGCAAATATAATATCTTTGAAGAGAAATTCTTTAGGTCTTTGGGTCTAATGTATAAGTATTTTATAATCACTGCATTTAGAAGTTTCAAATTGGCAACAAACTCCTGAAGGGAAGTTTATGTTCTACATTCTGATTAGTTTAATGACAAGAAAGAAGAAAGAAAGAAAGAAAAGAAAAGAAAAGAAAAGAAAGAAAGAAAGAAAGAAAGAAAGAAAGAAAGAAAGAAAGAAAGAAAGAAACCCACAACCTATTGCTTTAAAAATAAATCAACTGTTAAAGCTTATGCAACAGTATAGATGAAAAAATCAAATGAGTTATAATATCAGAAAGACTGATGATATTTTTCCACTACTCTGGACACCAAATGGCTAGAATGATTATTACACTGTACTTTAACTGTCTCAATTTAAAAGAGATTTGGAAATAAAACCAGTGGGAAGTAATGGAAAAATAATTCCTTCTTTTATGAAAAATAATCCAAAGATATTTAAAGTTAGCTTCATGCAAAAGAAAGTTTATGTATGCTTTTGAAATTCCTGGGAAACAAAACCAGAGAAATTGATGATGCAGATATCTAGGTTATTAATAAGAAAAAAAAACTGCAATAAAAACAATTTCTGAATCCTCAAAAACTACTAGTAAACTGAATTTTCCAACATACTAAAATGATTATATTCCATGATCATGAGGAGTTTATACCACTAGTGCAAAGGTGGTTTAACATACAAAAATGTAGTATACCATATTAATAAAATAAAGGGAAAAATAAAGCAGAATTTCTTTTCAATTGATAAAATCTATTTGATAAAAATCTAACTGGGGCCCCTGGTGGCTCAGTAGGTTAAGCATCTGACTTCGGCTCAGGTCATGATCTCACGGTTTGTGGGTTCGAGCCCCGCGTCCGGCTCTGTGCTGACAGCTCAGAGCCTGGAGCCTGCTTCAGATTCTGTGTCTCCCTCTCTCTCTGACCCTCCCCTGCTCACGCTGTCTCCTCTCTCTCTCTCTCTCTCTCTCTCTCTCTCAGAAATAAATTTTAAAAAACATTAAAAAATTTAAAAAAATAAAAATCTAACAAATTTTCATCACAAAACACTGAAGACTAGAACAAACCCCTCAACATGATAAAGGGCATTTATGGAAAACACACAGCTACTGTCACACTTAATGGTGAAAGATTGAAAAGTTTTCCTTTAGTTGAGGAACAAGACAAAGATGTTCACTTTGGCCACTGTGATTTAACATTTCACTGGAAGGTCTAGCAAGAGTAACTAGGCAAAAGATATCAAGAATAGGCATCAAATTGGAAACAAAAAGGTAAAATTATCTCTATTCACAGATGATGTGATACTATATATAAAAGATTATAAAAATCCCATAAAATCATTAGAGCCAATAAACAAATTCAACAAAAATTGCATAATGCATGATAAAAACACAAAAGCAAGTTTTATTTCCATACCCCTACAATAATATTTCTATTTACAAGAACGTGGAAAAAAGAAACACTTAAAAACAAATTTAACCAAGGAGGTGCAAAGCTTGCACAGTGAAAACTATAAAATATTTCAGAAAGAAATGAAAGAAAATCTAATAAGTAGGAAAACTGCTGATCTTTTTTTTACCATGTTACAAACCCCTAAAAATAATATAAATTAAAAATGACCTATTTTTGTCTATTATCACAAAGGCCAATGCAATTAATGGCATGACTCAGATTTATAAAGAAATCTCAAGGGTGCCTGAGTGGCTCAGTCGGTTAAGTGTCCAACTTTGGCTCAAGGCATGATCTCACAGCTCATGGGTTCGAGTCCTGAGTTGGGCTCTGTGCTGGCAGCTAGCTCAGAGCCTGGAGCCTGTCTTCAGATTCTGTATCTCCCTCACTCTCTGACACTCCCCTGCTCACACTGTCTCTCTCTCTTAAAAAATAAATAAAACATAAAAAAAGAAATCTCACTTGATATCTTATAGTAAAATATTTCTATTTTTATATTATACAAATGTTTAATCAATTTGTAAGGCAATGAGGCCTCAGTTATGAATCACTCAAACAATTATACAAATATAACATATTTGTGTCAAAAGTGATTCATTTGTGAAGATCACAAAATAAACATAATAACCGGAAAAAATGAATGAGAGAAAAAAAAGTATTATATATTTTAAAAAGTGTAGTATATATCTTTTGTGTAATGTTTTTCAATAAAAACATGTTCTCCCAGTAGATCTCACTTAAGTTTCTTAAGTAGGAAAAAGCATTTCAGGCTTCAAACTCTCTACTCATTCTTGAAAAATATTCTAAAATAACTCTCTACTCATTCTTGAAAAATATTAAAATAAAAACTTAACTTGTTGGGTAAACATACAGGAATCATTTTTTAAAAGGGTTAAGTATATGTTTGTATGACTTTCTATAGACAGTAGACAGACACTGCTTCTATAATATTGTAAATCATTGCCCTCCTAATTTCAGACTTATCTATCTTGCACATACAAAGCCAGTCTAAATGGATAGACAACACTCTATTTCTGAGAAAACAGTAGCCTTTCAAAGCATAGCTGAAGATAAAATATTAGAAATTGGCAAGGAAGAGAAAGGAAAAAGGTTTCATTTTATATTTGTTTGCTGTGATACCCAATGGGCCAAATTATTTTACATTTTAGCCAGAAGTTCAATAGTATTTTAAAAGGAGACCAGTGGAGGGAAATGTTATGGAACTACTATGAAACTTTCTAATAAACAGAAATAAACTTGGAAAATTACAGTTATTTAGTCCCAACTCTATGTTCCAGTCTCATGGCATGGCTTATTTCTTCAGCATCAAGATCATTTATCCTTGACCACAAAACTGAATGATTAAAGTCTTATATCAATTTCTTGGAAATAGCTCTGAGATAGTCCCTGATATTCAAATATTCTTCTTTCTTTTTGGTACAGTTTGAAAGAATGACAGTGATCAATTGCTTCACAGATCTATGAAATTTCTCATAATATACTATCTAAAACATTATGTAAGTCAGATTTGAACTGAAGTGGACAAACAATACTCTTTTTTTATTTTTTTTAAATTTTGTATTTATTTTTGAGAAAGAGACATAGCATGAGTGGGGGAGGGGCAGAGAGAGAGGGAGACAAATTATTCGAAGCAGCCTCCAGCCAGGCTCTGAGCTGTCATCACAGAGCCTGACATAGGGCTCGAACCCATCAACCGTGAAATAATGACCTGAGCCAGAGTCAGACGCTCAACCAACTGAGCCACCCAGGTACCCCTAAACAATGCTCTTTAGGGGCGCCTGGGTGGCTCAGTCAGTTGGGCATCTGACTTCAGCTCGGGTCATGATCTCACGGTTCGTGGGTTTGAGCCCCACGTAGGGCTATGTGCTAACAGCTAGCTCAGAGCCTGGAGCCTGTTTCAGATTCTGTATCTCCCTCTCTCTGACCCTCCCCTGTTCACACAGCCTCTCTTTCTCTCTCTCTCTCAGAAATAAATAAAATATATAAAAAAACATATCTTTTGCTAGCTTTACTGAAAATTGACAAATAAAATTATATACATTTAAGGTGTACAACAAAATATTTTGATACATATATACACACATACATAATATGTATATATACACATATAATATGTATATATATTATTATTTATATATTATATGTACATATGTACTATTATTTATATATGTATATTTATATATGTATGTATGTACATATATATGTATATATTTGAAATGATTACCACTTTCAATCCAATTATCCACTACGTCAACAGTTACAATTTTGTGTTTGTGTGTATGGTTAGAATATTTAAGATCTACTCTCTTAACAAATTTCAAGTGTACAATTGAGTATTATTAAGTATAATTACTATGCTGCACATTAGACTCCAGAACTTATTAATCTTGCATAACACAATTTGTACCATTTGACCAATATCTCCCCATTTCTTACATTCCCCATTCACTGACGATAACTGTGCTACTTATGTTTTTGTGATTTTGAATATTTGAATATTTTTGATTCCAAATGCAAGTGAGATCATTCATTTTTTGTCTTTGTAAATTTGGTTTATTTTACTTAGGATAATGTTCTCCAGATTTATACATGCTGCCACAAACGACAGGATTTCCTTCCTTTTTTTAGTTGAAAAATCTTCCATTATAGGCATCTCACATTTTCTTTATCCATTCATCCATTGATGGGCACACAGGTTGTTTCCATATCTTGGTTATTGTGAATAATGCTGCAATGAAAATGGGTTGCAGATATTTCCTCAAGATCTTTATTTCATTTCTTTTGGAGATATATCTAAAAGTGAAAGTTCTGGATAATATCTACTTTTAATTTTTGAAGAATCTCCATACCGTTTTCCATAATTGCTGTATCAAACTGCATTCCCACCAGTAGTGTACTAGGGTTGTGTTTCACCAACATCCTTGCCAACATATGTTAGCTTTTGACTTTTTGATTCTTAGCAGAATTATTTAGGTAGACAAGAACACAACAGTTCATTTCAAAATCAAGACAGTATGATTCTAGAGAGTCAGGAAGATGTCAGAAGAATAGGAGGATCCTAGGTTCGCCTGATCTCATGAATACAAATAGATAACTATCAAATCACCCTAAACACCCCAGATATTCACCAGAAGACTGACTGAACAAACTCCACAACTAAAAGAAGAGAAAATGTCACATTGAAGTAGGTAAGAAGTATGGAGACATGGATTAGGGGAGAAATGGATCTTGGCTGCTACAGAGGGGAGGAAGTCATGCTCACTGAGAAGGGTGAGAGAAAGAGAGGAGCACACAGGAAAACAAACAAGGATAACATTTCCCAGCAGCCATTAGCCTGGAAAATGATGGTGGCTGAATTTCATGAGTTCTTGCAACCAGCAGAACTTAAAGCTCAGAGTTTTAAAACTCAGTGGGTTTGCCTGGGATAGAGCTGGGAGAGTACTGTATTGCTTTTGGACAGAAGGCATGCAAACAACCTGGAAGCCATTAGCATGGAAACAACTATCTGAATAGCACCTGAAGCACACAATAGGGAGATTATTTGCTCTTTGTGGAGCATATCTTTGGGAGAAGGTATTCAAGAAGATACCTCTCCAGGAACTAAGGAGCTGGCAAGAGCCATTTCCCTCCCATGCCTCTCAGCATAAACACAGATCTACCTGCTAAAAGTACCACAAACAATGACTGCCTAACTTTTTTACACTAAGCCCCAATACCCTGGACTCTGGCGGAAATGCCCTTCTCAGTGAGGCTTACTTCAGTCCTATACTGGTGACCCCTCCTTCAGGAGACCAGTACAAACTCCAGCCCACATCATTTTTACCAACCAGAGAGTTATGTGGAGCCTCAGTTCTGGTGGAGGTGGTAAGAGGTCTCATTTACCAAGCAAACCTGAGCATATCTAGTAAAAACTAGCCATATTCAGGCCAGGGACCAAAACCTGCCCACCTCAGGCAAGAAGAGCCTCTGTACATGATTGGGCTGAAGGATAGAAAAGAACAACATCAGAGTACATTCAGCACACACTGGTGACATCCCCTGAAGCACCAGGCTCTGGGCACTGCAGGAACTTTGTGTCATAAGTCCACTACTTACAGGAGCAGAAGACATAACTGGTTAGTCTAACAGACAGAAGAAGGCAGAAACTTAGACAAAATGAGAAGACAGAGGGATTTAGGCCAAAGAAACAAACAAGATAAGGCCATGGATAGAGATCTAAGTGAAACAGATATAAATAACATGTCTGATGGAGAATTTAAAGGAATGATCGTAAGGATACTCACTGGACCTGAGGGAGAAAAAACTGGAAGGCATCAGTGATACCCTTACCACAGAGATAAAATGGTTAAAAAACAATTAGTCAGGGATGAAAAATACACTACATGGAATTAGAAACATGCTCGATGTACCAACAGCAGGCTGGATAAAGCAGAGAAATGAATTAATTTCCTAGAAGACAAAATAATGGAAAGCAATGAAGTTGAACAAAAGACAGAAAGAAGAATGATGCAAAATGAGAATAGACTTAGGGAACTCAGTGACTCCATCAAACATAATAAAATTGTATCATAGTTGTCCCAGAAGAACAGAGAAAAAAGAAAGCTCCACACTGGGCATGGAGCTTGCTTATGATTCTTTCTCCCTCTCAGTTTATCTCTGTTTCTGTCTCTTTTCTTCTCTCTCTCTCTCTCTCTCTCTCAAAAAAAAAAAAAAAGGAAAAACACACATGCAATAAAAATGAATATTTATATAAATATCACTCAAGGGACTAAAAAAATAGAAATGATATAAAAAATATAACACATGCCTAAACTGTAGGGAGAAGAATAAAAAATGGGTTTAAATTTAAATGACCACCAATTTAATATAGATTTATACATGCAGAAGAGATTATATACAAACCTAATGGTAACCACTAAGTTGTCATTAATTACTTAGGTTAGGTTATCAAAAACCACTAATAAACATGCTAATAAATAAAAAAAAGCATTGAAATATATCACTAAAGAAACTAAACAATTAATCACTAATAATACTAACAATACTAACACCACATAATCACTAAAGAAATAAATCACCAAAATATGAAAGAGAAAGACAAAAAAGGTTCAGGGAAAATCTTCAGAGACATTCAAAACAAGTAATAAAATGGCAATGAATACATATCTATCAATAATTATTTTGAATGACAATGGACTACATACTCCAATCAAAAGACACAGGATGTCAGAATGGATTAAAACAACAACAACAACAACAACAAAACAGACAAGACCCATCCAGATGCTGTCTACATGAGTCTCACTTTAGACCTAAAGAGATCTGCAGATTGAAAGTGAGGGGATGGAGGGGGATGGAGACATATTTATCATACTAATGGATGTCAAGAGAAAGCTGGAGTAGTAATACTCACATTAGACAAACTAGACCTTAAAACATAAACTATAACAAGAGGCAAAGAAAGCCATTATATAATAATAAATGAGACATTCAAACAAAATATAATAAGTAAATACTTATATACCCACCATGGAAGAACCCAAATACATAAAACAACTAATAACAAATATTAAAAAAAACCTAACCTATAATAATACATTAATAATAGAGGACTTTAGCACCTAATTTATATCAAGCAACAAATAAAATAAACAAAAAATAAACAAGGAAACAATGGCTTTGAATGACACCTTGGATGAGATGTATTTAACAAGTATATTCAGAACATTCTATTCTGAAACAGCAGAATATACATTTGTTTAAAGTGCACAGGGAACATTCTCCAGAATAGATTACATATTAGGACACAAAACAGGCCTCAACAAATTCAAGATCAAAGCCATACCATGGGCCTTTTCTGAACACAAGATTATGAAACTAGAAATCAAGCAAAAGAGAAAACTTGGAAAGACCACAAATATGTGGAGATTAAGTAACATTGTACTAAGAAATAGGTCGAACAGGAAATCAGAGAAGAAATTTTAAAAAATGAAACATGAAAATGAAAACACAATAATTTACACCTTTGGGGCACAACAAAAGTGGTTATAAGAAGGGAGTTTACAGCAATACAGGCCTACCTCAAGAAACAAGAAAGTTTTCAACTAAACAACCTAATTTTACATCTAAAGGAAATAGAAAAAGAAGAACAAAGCCTCAGTACAGCAGAAGGAAGGAAATAACAAATATGAGAACAAAAATAAATGGTATAGAAACTAAAACAAAAACACAAAAACACCAACACCAACAAAACAAAAAACAATATAACAGATCAATGAAACCAAGAGATGGTTCTTTGAAAAATTTATTAAAATAAACATCTACCTAGACGTACTAAAAAGAAATAATAAAATCATAAAAATAAATAAAATCACAAATGAGAGGGAAGAAATAAAAACCAACACCAGGGAAATAAAAATAATTATAAGACGACATTATTAAAACTGTATGCCAAAAAAATTGAACAATTTAGAAGAAATAGATACATTCCTAGAAACATATAACCTACCAAAACTGAATCAAGGAGGAAATAAAAAATTCGAACAGACCAACATCCAGCAAATAAACTGAATCAGAGGAGGGAAACAAAACAAAACAAAACAAAACAAAACAAAACAAAAAAACCCTCTCAAAAACAAAAGTCAGGACCAGATGGCTTCACAGGGAAATTCTATCAAACATTTGAGTTAACACCTATTCAGTGCACACCATCCATAAAATACGAAAAAAAGGAAAACCTCCAAATTAAGTATGATGCAAGCATTACCTTGATACCAAACCCAGATAAAAACACCACAAAAAAGGGGCACCTGGGTGGCTCAGTTGGTTGGGGGTCCGACTTCGGCTCAGGTCATGCATGATCTCACGGTTCGTGGGTTTGAGCCCCGCTTCAGGCTCTGTGCTGACAGCTAGCTCAGAGCCTGAAGGCTGTTTCAGGTTCTGTGTCTCACTCTCTCTCTGACCCTTCCCCGCTCATGCTGCCTCTCTCTCTCTCAAAAATAAATAAATTTTGGAAAAAAAAAACAAAACACACACACACACACACAAAAAAGGGAACTACAGGCCAATATGTCTGATGAACACAGATACAGAACCCTCAACAAAATACTAGCAAACTGAATGTAACTATTCATTTTTTTAATTCTTACTTTTTTTTGAGAAAGAGAGAGAGAGACAGAGTGCAAATAGGGAAGGCCAGAGAGAGAGGGAGACACAGAATCTGAAGAAGGCTCCAGCCTCTGAGCTGTCAGCACAGAGCCTGATGCAGGGCTCGAACCCACGAACTGTGAGATCATGCACTGAGCTGAAGTTGGGCGCTTAACCTGATGGAGCCACTCAGATGCCCCTGTAACAATACATTTAAAAAATCATTCATCACAATGAAGTGAGATTTATTCCTGGGTTGCAAGCATGGTTCAGTATTCTTAAATCAACCAGTGTGATACATAACAGTAATAAAAGACATTATAAGAACCATATGATCATATCAATAGATGTAGAAAGAGCATTTGACAAAACATAACATCCACTCACAATAATAAAACCTCAATAAAGTAGGTTTAGAAGAAACATGCTCAACATAATTAAGACTATATATGAAAAGCCCAGTTAATAGCATTATAAACGGGGAAAAACTGAGAGCTTTTCTTCTATGGTCAGGAACAAGACAGAAATATTTATTCTTACCATTTTTATTCAATATAGTACTGGAAGCCTAGCCACATCAAGAAGACAACAAAAATAAATAAAAGCCATCCAAAATGACAAGGAAACGTAAAATATTCACTGTTTGCATATGACATGATATTTTAAATAGAAAGACTAAGACTCCACCAAAAAACTGCCTAGAACTGATAATTAAATTCAGTAAGGTCTGATAACAACTAAATCAACATACAGAAATATACTACATTTCTTCCTATACACCAGTAGTGAAGCAGTAGAAAGAGAAATTAAGGAACAAATCTCATTTATAATTGCATCCTCCCCAAAATAAAATATTTAGAATAAACCTAACCGGAGAGGTGAAAGGCCTGTACTCTTAAAACTATAGAACTCTGATGAAATAAATTAAAGATGACACAAAGAAATGAAAAGACGTTCAATGCTCATGGATTGGAAGAACAGTGTCAAAATGTTTACACTATCCAAAGCAATCTACACATTAAATGCAATCCCTATCAAAAACACCAAAACCAGGGGCACCTGGGTGGCTCAGTTGGTTGAGCGTCTGACTTTGGCTCAGGTGCTGATCTCATGGTTAGTGGGTTCGAGCCCCGTGTCAGGCTATGTGCTGACAGCTAGCTCAGAGCCTGGAGCCTGCTTCAGATTCTGTTATCTCCCTCTCTGACCCGCCCCTGTTCACGCCGTCTCTCTCTCTCTCTCTCAGAAATAAACTTTTTAAAAAATGTTTAAATACCAAAACAGTTTTCACAGAGCTAGAACAAAGAGTACTAAAATTTGTATGGAACCACAGAAGACTTCAAATAACCAAAGCAATCTTGTAAAAGAAAAGCAAAGCTAAAGTCATCACAATACCAGACATTAAGCTATATTACAAAGCTGTACTAATCTAAACAGGCTGGTAATAACACAGAAATAGATACACAGACCAATATAACAGAAGAGAAAGTCTTGAAATAAACTTATGATTATATGGTCAATTAATCTTAGAACTAGGAAGTAAGCATATGCAATGTGACAAATACAGCCTTTTCAACAAATATAAAAAATGGTGGGAAAATCAGACAGCAACATGCAAAAGAAAGAAATTGGACTAATTTCTCACCATATATATGGTGAGAGATTTATATATAATGTATATAGGTATATATATTTATGTGTAATATATATAAATTCAAAATAAAGACCAAAATGTAAGACCTTGAAACCATAAAAATCCTAGAAGAGAACACAGGTAGTAATTTCTTTGACTCTGGCCATAAGTAACTTATTTCTAGATAAATCTCCAGAGGCAAGGGAAACAAAAGTAAAAATGAACTATGGGGATTATTAAAAAAAAAAAAATCTTCGGCACAGTGAAGGAAACAATCAACAAAACTAAAAGGCAACTTTTAGAATGAGAGATTTGGAAATGACACATTTGATAAAGGGTTAGTATCCAAAATATATATAGGACTTATAAAACTTAACATCCCTAAAACAATTAATTCTGTTTAAAATGGGCAGAAGACATGAATAGACACTTTTGCCCAAACAAGAGATAGATGGCCAATAGACACATGAAAAGATGCTCAACATCACTTATCGTCAGGGAAATGCAAATTAAAAGCACAATGAAGTATCATCTCATACCTGTTAGAATGGATGGAAACGAGAACACTTCTGCACTGTTGGTAAGAATAAAAACTAGTGCAGCCACCATGTAAAACAGTATGAAATTTCCTCAGAAAGTTAAAGTAGACCTGTCCTATGATCCAGCAAGCACACTATAAGGTAATTACCCACAGAATACAAAAATATTAATTCAAAGGGATACATACACCCTAATTTTTATAGTAGCATTATCTTCCTTTTAAAACAACAAAACAGAAAGCTAAGTGTTATATAAAGGGACAAAGTGGAAGAATATCATAATACACGAAGGAAGTAAGGAAATAGGTATTCAAAGAATGTTTATTAATCTTCATTCAAATTAAAGGCTTTTTAAAAAAGAACTATGAAGAGGCAGTTATACTTATTAATGAATATTACAGAATATCTTTTAAAAGCCGAATCTCCTGTAGCTCCTTTAAAGATTAAAACTTAATACAGAATAACTTTTTCTAAGTTTTCTAATGGGTAAAAAAATGTAAGAAATATGAATCACATCAATGTAATATTCAAAACTAATACTAAGCAAAACTAATATGCTCAGTACAGTACTTAACTTAGGAGAAATAATTTAATTTGGGCTTTACTGGGAGAAGGTGGATTTCTTTTGGTTTATGCTATTACTAGATGGCAAAATCAAAGCATTACTATACTTCCCAAAGATGATTCTTGAAAATTAAGTGCCTCAAATAGTCTGCATTTTGAATGGGCATGCAAAATGTAGAGATTTTCCTAAATCAAAGGCATTAGAAACTTTTCCAGCTTGAAATGAAAAACACCTCTTATCTGTTATATAGTTTTGTTCACTATTTTCATTTTAGTGTGAAATCAGAAAAATGATCAGACCTTTAGTTCAGTGGCTAATTACCTGCTAAAGCTAAATATTGCTTTCCAATTCTCTGCGGCAAATACCATTCCTTTAATTAAATCACAAAAATCTATCTCAAGTAAATGTTAGATAGGAGAATTTACATAAATTCAATAAAGGCAAGAAAATTTAGTGATATATTAAACTGCAGAACATTGGCATAGCATATTTTTTACAAACTTGGCAGTCCCTATTTCTTTGTGCTTAATTCTTCAAGCACAAGAACCTCAATATGCATGGAAAACTCAATTAGTATCAGATTATTTCTGGTTTGGCCAAATTCTCTTAAATATTAACCACTAAACATCAAAATTTGACTTAAAACTTTCTAAATCACAGATTCTATGATGTTTGTATTAGTGGATGCTCATAATACAATTATTCTCTTTTTGTTCCCTACATAAGTTTCCATTTTTATTTCCCTATTATTAAAGTGATGGGCTTACATGGCTATAATTGGTGTGAAATGATGGGGATAGGAAAGTAGGCTGTTTTTTTTTCTGTATCTGCATGGGTTCTGTTGAGAGTCAATACTCTCTGTAATGCTGTTACATTTCTGTTATGTCTGGTAAGCAAAGCACTAACTGACATTTTCTCCTGGGTTATCTTTTCAATGCTGTATAATAAATGGCATTGAAGTTAGAAACAGTGTCTCCTTCAGGAGCAAAGGGCATGTATGCTTAGTGCCCCGCATAATAAAGTTTTATGTCTTTGGGTCAGGTGTTCCTCACCTGAAATACATCTCAGTTGTGTACAGGTATCACTTGGTTCTTTTTATACCACTCTATGGAAATTGGAGCTTGGGAACTAATATAAGAAAATACTAATGTTCTGACTACAAGTCTAGTGAATAATAAAATTATTTATTTCTGTCCCAGGAGTCTCATATCTTCTGCCATCATCCATGAAACTGGCAGGCTATGTTGTAAGCTAACAGGTAAGGTAAAACTTCTGACTCTTCACAAATCTTAACAGGTTTTCCAAACAACTAGGATAGGGGTAGTACTCTTTATAACTCTCTTTTGATATGAAACTTTTCTCAAACTATAGAAAATGGTTGTTTTAATGCAAGGCATAGATGGTTCTTGAACATGAGCTATAATTAACTTGAATTCTATTGATTTCCAGGTGAAATAAGCAAGATGTTTAAAGCACTTGTCTGACCAAAGNCCATCAATGGACGAATGGATCAAGAAGATGTGGTTTATCTATGCAATGGAAACTACACAGCAATGAGAAAGAATGAAATCTGGCCAATTGTAGCAACATGGATGGAACTCGAGGGTGTTATGCTGAGTGACATAAGTCAGGCAGAGAAACAGATAACATGTGTTTTCACTTAGAGGTGGATTAGGAGAATCTTAACGGAGGACCATGGGGGAGGAGAAGGGGAAAAAATAGTTGGGGAGAGGGAGGGAGCTAAACCATGAGACACTCTTGAATACTGAGAACAAACTGAGGGCTGGTGGGGTTGGAGGTGAGGGGAAGGGGGTTGTTGGGCATGGAGGAGGGCACTTGGTGGGATGAGCACTGGGTGTTATATGGAAACCAACGTGAAAATAAACATGAAAGATACATAAATAAATAAACAAGCAAACAAATAAATAAAGGACTTGTCTGATTTTATTATTTCAAATGGTATATAAAGTAGGGGTTAAATTTTTGTTTTGCCAAGGGAGGATGAGGGTGAGATATAGTCATAATATCAAACCATTGAAATTCATTGTGTAAATTACTTTGTTGCAGAAAAAGCCTTATAGGTTGATAATTATCTGTTTGATACTTCTATCAACAGACCTTTTTCAACACTTACAACTGAGATCCTTGGTAAAGTGAAATGTTATACATAGCAAATTTATTGGCCTTGTTTAGAAATCAAAGAATATGTGAAATCTCTTAGAGTATCAGATAATTGCTATGATGAACTACTACCACTCTATCTTGTCAGGAATTGGTCACTCTTCATTCTATCTCCAGATTTATGTAGTCACCACTATAAAATATGTTTCTTAGCTTCCAGCTAATTGCAAAATGTCTACATTTCCGACTATAAATTCATGTTCAAAATATTCATTAACAAGAGCAAAGAAATTACTGCATTTTCCTCATAGTTATTTTGTTTAGTGAGAACATCAATCACTTCTAATTTATTTGCACCAATATATCCCAGGGGCACACTTAATCTACATTATTGAAAACTGTTTCAGAACTATCACCATAACAATCTAAAATCTTAAAATTGTATTTTGTTATTTTCCTTGTTCATAATTAAACACACTTTCAGACAGCCCTTGCTGTTGCAACTCTAATTCAGTGTAAGGAAAAAGTCTAGACTATTTACAGTGACACTGTAAGATACACAAATTATGGGGCCTTTAGATAGTTTTTATATCTAAAGCTAACTCTTGCCCCCTCTGAACCTTTGCTAGCAAAATTAATGAAATAAAAACAATGTCAAAATTTGACTGAAGAAAGTTGGAAGGTATCCATGGAATAATACAAAAAGAAATCAGTCAAAACAGAAAGCAGAAGTTTCCAAACATAAATAGAAGACCAGTTCCTAACATATGACTATAAAATGTAAGTTTGAGTACATTGCAAGTGTATGCATTGGTCAGAGTTCCAAGCTAATATATGTTGGCCTCTTAAATATATATATATGTGTATATATATATATAATATACATGTATTATATATATAGGCTTCTTAATTTATATTTGGATAGTGCCATTCCTAGAAGCTAGCTACAAGAAAAATGAACAAAAACAAAACAAAACCACAAACAAGAGCAACAAAACTCAACTACATACAATTACAAAGATTTTTATCCATATACATGTCATTCAAGTTATTTGCTGTAGTTTGCATTGCACAACCTATATATATGTATCACAAAAAAGGTAATATAGTGTTACACACCCATTTTTTACCTTCTATTTGCTTGTGGATAAAGGACATTATTTTCTTTTTAAAAATGGCAGTTACTTTGAAGACACAATTACTTCAGGGTTTTTCTTTTTCAATTTATTTTTCCATGTACTAAGCTAATATGTTGGTGCATGCCTCCGGAGATCTCTTACAAAGTTTTTCAAATATGAGTGACACCTTTAATTTCTGAAGTGATTCTCTTTAACCTTGACACAGAAATCCCAGCATTATAGTTTAATTTTTCTGCCACCGTGGTAGGGGGAGGAGAGAGAGAGACAGAGAGACATATCGGCATAGAGAGGGAGACAGAGACGCTATGAATCATGTGCCATGACTGAACAATAACTTAAGTTATATTCAAAGTAACTTTTTAATATTGAGGCCATTTCTTTTTTTTTAGATCATTTCTTTATGTGTATCTGGATTCTACTGAAAACAGTTCAGCAATAAGTAGAGAATTTTAACCTAATAAAGAAAGACATTTACACTTATTGTGTTTATTTGCACCCCTTAGTAATTAATTCTGTACCCTTAGTAAGTTAAAAATGTGGAAAGATGTCGGCTTAATGGAAAGGCTTTTGGAGAAAGGCTGTTCTAAATGACTGATCTCAGATACGAGAGAAAGTAAATCAGTAGAGCAGCTCAGGGATGACACAGAATGTGGAATGCCATCTTTAATTAGAAGTTTCTCCACTGATACGATGAAGCCACAACAAAAGGTCTTATTTCAGAGTCCTGATAATGCAGGCAAAATTGTGTTGTAAAAAAGACTTGCAAATTATTTTAATCAGTGTTAAAAGAAAGGCTAGGAAGGAGAAAGGGTAAAGAGTTCCTTAAATTCTTCAGGCTCTCATAAAAATATGGTTTTAGAGAGATGGCATACTGAGTCATGTTTTTCTCCCGCTCTTAGCTATAACACAGAGTGGAGCTGGAAAAGTATAATCTCATGCAACAGCAGCACATGGACATATCTGTCTTCAACCTTTAGTGCCCCTAGGTTGCTATGTCGCCATGTTTTGGAAGATAAATTTTTTAAAGTGATTAAAAAAATGATGTACTGTCATTTCAACACAGACATCTTAAAATTCCGAAATTGTGACAATTTCTTCCTTATCCATGGTAAAATCAGCACACTGCATTAATAGGAGATTGGATAACTTCATTTTAGTGTTGCTGTCTCCTTAATGCTACTACAGAAGTGCTCATTAACTACTTTACTGGTAACTATCAAGTGGCTATCGTTAATTACAAATCATCAACTGTTTTTACAGCCAAAGTACTATGTATAATGTATTCAATTCTCCAGTCATGCCTTGGCGTATTTCCCCTACTATATTTTTGTCATATTTGTTGTTGTTTTTTTTTTTATAATGGAAATAATGGTTAAAGAAAAATCAGAGTTCTAATTTATAAGGAATAAAGTAATGATCTTTTTATCAATTTCTAATAAAATGTAGTATTAGCAGAATTTACTTAAATTTTTACTTTTACAAAAAATCCCATGTTCAGGTGCCTGGTTGGCTCAGTCGATTAAGCATCTGACTCTTGATTTCAGTGCAGGTCATGATCTCCCTGGTTCATGGGTTCGAGCCCCAAATCAGGCTCCATGCTGACAATGCAGAGTCTCCTTGGGATTTTCTCTCTCTCTTTCTCTCTGCCCCTCGCTGGCTCCCTCATTCTTGCTTGCTCTCTCTCTCTCTTTCTCTCAAAATAAATAAACTTAAAAAAATCCATGTTGTTGTGCAACTTGAAAGAAAGCAACAAAAAAAGCAATATTATAGAAATTTTGGATGAAACATCAACTCACAGAATTTATGAAAATATATTTGATATTAGAAAGTATATTCAGTTATCAAAATTAATCTGTTAGTTCTTCACCAACAAAAATAGACCAAGAACTTATTAATATCACCGGTAAACTATTCTGCAATGTCATGATATATTGAATACAACTAATTACCAATTAATATTTTTGCTCATTCTTTTAAAAGGGTAAAAACAGTCATAATACCAAAAAGGTTCTATATGAAGAAAGCAAAAATAGGTTAAATATGTGAATTTAATTCAGCATATACATTAAAATTAATATACAGTGATAATATATCATTATTTTATAAATATTAGGCTTAGGTGATACACCGTACAAAAATGGTGATATATGTGTGTGTGTGTGTGTGTGTGTGTATATATATGTATTTTTTTTTTAATTTTAATGTTTACTTTTCAGAGAGAGAGACACAATGTGAGTAGGGGAGGGGCTGGGAGAGAGAAACAAAATCCAAAGAAGGCTCCAGGCTCTACCATGTCAGCACAGAGCCCTGCATGGGACTCAAACTCAAGAAACGCAAGATCGGGGCGCCTGGGTGGCTTAGTCGGTTGAGCGTCCGACTTTCGCTTAGGTCATGATCTCGCGGTTCGTGGGTTCGAGCCCCGCGTCGGGCTCTGTGCTGACTGCCAGCTCGGAGCCTGGAGCCTGTTTCAGTCTGCGACTCCCTCTCTCTCTGACCCTCCCCTGCTCACGCTGTCTCTCTCTCTCCTGGAAATAAATAAAAAAAAAAAAAAAAAAAAACAAAACCGCAAGATCATGACCTGAGCTGACGCCATATGCTTAACTCAATGAGCCACCCAGGAGCCCCTAGAAATAATAACTAATATTGGGATATTTTATATTCTAAGTCTGTTTGATTTCTTCTATTGATACAATTTTTTGTTGTTTCTTTGTACTCAGTAATGACTATAACTACTTTTTTGGGGTTTATTTTCTAAAATAATGTTCATCCTAAATTATATACATCCGTTCTGTATATATCAATCTATTACCTATACAATGAAAATGCATAACAATTACCAACAGACCATATAGAAAATGCATTTTAAAAATGTGTGTTGCACCTGAAGTTCTAAAATGTTACCTGTCTCAAATTTAATATCTAAGTGTTTCTCTTGATTATGAGATTTAGTTTCTACTTGCAGACTTGAGGGCATATTCACTTATCTTCTTGACCATTTTGCTGCTGAACAGATGCATGCCAGGGGTACCATATTTTTTCCTTTTATGAAATTAAAATGTATATGTCTATGTAAAAATGTAAATTAATTTCATATTTTGTTTTGTGAAAATGTTATGGAGACTATAACAGAACGCCTTGTATATACTTAAAGAACTTCAAGAAAGTGTTATGATAATAAAAGTGTTATGGTAAAAACACAGTAATATGATAAAGTACACAGCAAGCATGAAAACAAAAATACTGTCTGCCATCACTTATGATAAAAGTTTGTTAGTGCCATTGCACCAATATAAAATATGAACCAATAACATGTTGATAAAACTAGGCATCTTTATTCCTTAATTATTATATATACATAAATGGGAATAATTAGAATCCTTTGTGGCTATATTTTGTTATTGCTAATACTATGTGTTATAATCATTAAGAATTAGTACTGTTAGTAATTCACTGTTGCTGTGCTTTTTAATACTAAATGTACATAAACCAGAAAGAACAGGGTTTTGTTTTTTGGGGTTTTTTTGGTAGAAAAAAGGTATTTCTTTGACAATACTTCCAAAAGCTAGCCTCTATTTACTGCCCAAGGTTACTTGATTTAAAGATAGAGTTGCGTATTAAGGTAGTAAGTTTGAAAAGGAATCTTGGATGGAGCATGGTTTTTGCAAAATATATTTCCCTCATGACACACCAGTCGTTATTTTTCAGTCCAAGAATATCTGTATATATTTGTTGTACTGGAAAAGAGATATACATTCAATGTTGCCATATCATTTGCTTTATAGTCACCCAACAATACAAAATATGTGGTAAGGATACTACTTCAGTAACCATAGCAATACCTAACTACTTACAGAAATAAATAACCATTATGTGTTGCACATTTCAAACGTTTTTGATAGCTACAGTTAAGTTGTTCTCCGGAATGGTGTTACCATTTTATAAAAGCCTTTCTAAATCCTTAGCAAAGTAGATTAGGGAGAGCAATTTAATGAAAATACCTGTATGAAATACATGGTTCTTTCAAAAACATACCATTTTTGTTACAAATGGACACTGCATCCAGTTAGTACTATTTGGCATATTATAGACATCCAAAAATTATATGATAGGTGGTTGAATAAATACAGTAATGAAAGAAAACAAAACTTACAAAGGAAAGCATACGGTAAATAATATCTACATATTTGGCATCTTATGGATTAATATTCATGGGACAATATTTGTACTCTATTTATGCTATATTGATTCTATCAGAAAATGGCATAAAAGGAATAAGTTAAACAAGTATTCACAAAACGTATACTCTTAAGCATCAGTCAGAGTAGACTGTCCTCCATTTTTAACATTTCTCCCAGAACACTCCCCCCTGCTACCTTGACAAAATCTTAATAGTCTCTTCAAATAGTCCTGTTCAAATAAATCTTTGTTGCCTGTTGATTCTGCTCAAAACTTTCAGAGTTATTTTTTAAGTTAAATGAAATTATGTAATTCAAATACTTAATTGCCATCATTGGCTCAAATCTAGTGGCTCTCAATCTCCATGGGCATCATCATAAGAAGAAAATCATTGCAAATACAGGAATACAAACTGCTGGCACATCAGACCTGCTTAGCAGGTCTTAGGGTTGGAGCTGAAGTCGGTGCAGGTTCTGTACTTTAAAGAACTTCTCAGGTGATTCGGATAAATCCATGAGTATATATACTCTTCATCCTAATTCACTGGACATAAAACGAATCCTATCTGTTCAACCCCCACCATCAAAGGTCTTTCTGAAAAAGCCAAATGAATATTTCCATATTATCTATCCTATATTATAATAGCCCTAAATTTCTCACTATAGCCTCAGCATGGCTTAGCTTATCCTTTTGCACTCCTAAGCCTACAAATCCCTTCTTCTTTGTTCTTCCTTAGTAAATTCTCTTTCCTAAACTACCATATCTTCCCTGTGAGATCTTTAATTCTTCCCAGGTGGAGTGCATGTCTAAGGTTCATATGTGTTCAAAGCCTTTGTTGTTTCTTTTAATTTGACAATTATCAACTTATATAATTATACTTTATTTTCTTTCTTTTTTTTTTTTTTTTTAAATTTCTGAGAAAGAGACACACACACAGCATGAGCAGGGGAGGGACAGAGAGAGAGGGAGATACAGAGTCTGAAGCAGGCTCCAGGATCTGAGCTGTCCAGCACAGAGCCCGACGTGGGGCTCAAACCTACAAACTGTGAGATCATGATCTGAGCTGAGGTCAGGCGCTTAACCGACTGAGCCACCCAGGAGCCCTTATTTTCTTGAAAGTTACATTTTATTGGAAAATAAATTGAAAAAGTGAAATTACATTTTTGTTTTCAAATTACTTTTTTTTTTCTACATAGCATAGGATCAAAATCCTAATTCCAAAATTACACTGCTTAGTGTAAAGTTTAGATATTCTGACTTTTTTTTTCCAGTTAGGATTTTAATACTATAGTTGATGCTGACAACAGGTTGGACACTTTCTTTGATATATATGTGTGCATATATATGCTTAAGAGTTTATATTGAGAGGCACCTGGGTGGCTCAGTCAGATAAGCATCCAACTTCAGCTCAGGTTCTGATCTCACAGTTCATGGGTTGGAGACCCATGTCAGTCTCTATGCTCACAGCACAGAGCCTGCTTGGGATTTTCTCTCTTATTCTCTCTCTCTCTCTCTCTCTCATTTATTGCAGTACTATTTACAATAGCCAAGTTATGGCTAAGTGTCCATCAATAGATAAATTAAGAAGAATTAAGAATTAAGAATTAAGTAAAAAGACAGGATATATACGGAAATAGGAGATAGAGACTTCCAGTTACGGGCTGAATAGGTCATGTGAATGAGAGGTACAGAATAGTGAATATAGTCAATGGTATTATGATAGTACTGAATGGAGATGAATAGTAGCTACATGTGTGATGAGCACACCATAACATATAAACGTGTTCAATCACCATATTATACCCCTTAAACTAATGTAACATGCCTAAGATTTTTTAAAACATTAAAGAAAATTAAATAATCCCTATAAGTTTACAATCTTTTAATTACTTAAAATGAATCTGTGTATTAATTTATCAATTTAATGACTACTTCTACCCATATTCACATCAATTATATTGAAAAAATATTTAATGAAAATAATGATGGCCTCAAAAATGCCTAACAAATTAAAGATGAAGCGCATGTAGCCACTGCAGGAATAAGACAATACCAGAATTCTGTCAATACACTAAGAGAAATATCTATTTATAATCTATTGTTTTGGGCTGTGAGTAATTGATTTTAATTGCCAATGGAATTAGAAATGTCATACTTGTATTTCATTACTGTCTTGAAGAGCTCACTATGTCATATTGTTTTGAATACGGTATTACAATCAATCATACTAGCTTTCTTTTCTTTTTTTAATGGGCACAGTTTTGATGCTAATACTTTTTCTAATAAAATTCTATCTTGCCTTTGAGTATCTTTTGCAATACTAAAATATATTTTAGAAATGGGTCCTTGGTTAATGTCCATTGCTTTAGTAGATCATGAAATAATATGAACTTTAATTTTAATTTTTACTTTAAATTTAACCTTTAACCTTAATTTTTACCTGTTTTTCAGCAATTAGCGCAGTGTTTCTCATAGCATGCACTCAGTGGATGTTTACATTATAAATACACTAGTTTTTATTAAACTATTTGATGATATAATCCACTCAATATAAATTGAATGAATACTTTTACATGAGAAAAGACTCTACTTATCCATAATAAATATTTTTTTAAAAATGTTTATGTATTCATTTTTGAGAAAGATAGACAGTGGGGGAGGGACAAAGAGAGAGAGATAGAAATTCCAAGCAAGCCCCACAGCCGTCAATGCATAACCCAAAATGGGGCTCAAACCCACAAAACCTCACTTCGTGACCTGGGCTGAAATCAAGAGTTGGACACTTAACTGACTGAATCACCCAGGTGACTCCGTAATGAATGACTATTAATAAAAAGGAACTTCGTTTTAAAAAGGGACTTACTAACAGACTATAATAAGATTGGAACTTTAGTTCCCACATCATCAGCATCTTGGGTTCCATAACTCAGGACCAATTCCACAAAGTCACATGGAATGGACTAATAAAAAATTTCTCTGTGGGTTTTAACTAGGATAACCCAGAATAATCAATGCAGTGTCCTTCAGATAACTAGTGTTACCTATACTATTTCCTATAATTAACTTCATAATTTTGACATTTTATTTTCTCTAAGTCTATCATATAGGACACATTTCTGTTATTTCAGGAATTATACCAAAGCAATCAGCATTAGTCAATAATCAATTGCCAAATACATTTAGTTTATTAGAATATAACACACTTTAAGCTTATTAGAAGCTTAATTAAACAAAATTAAATAGTACTTAGAAATGTTTCTTTGATGGCTATCACAATAAGAAAGAAAAATATAATAAGAGTTTTGTTCCTCTATTCTTTATTTTCTCATTCCCCTTAATCTTTTTTAGCATTCAATATATATTTCTAGATGAAATAATAAAAATTAATGCAATATCAGACTTAAACTACCAAATTTATTCAGGAAACTATTTTCTGAACAAAATTAAACCAAAATGTCAATTAAAGAAATAAAACCCAGCATTATTAATAAATTGAAATGTAAAATATATCTTGCTACATACTGCATTTTGAGAGATATATTTCATACATATTAGAAAATATTTTGAAAATACAAAAAATTAATAAACAATGCTACAAAGCAATATAAATCAAGGCAGAAATGATATTATGTAGGCATAAGAACACTTATCCAAGTTGGAAAATACTTAAAGTATGGGAGCAATTTTTTTTTTTTTTTTATGTTCATTCACTTTTAGAGAGACAGAGAAAGACAGAGTACAGGGAGGGGAGGGGCAGAGAGAGAGGAGACACTGAATCTGAAGAAGGCTTCAGCCTCTGAGCTGTTAGTATAGAGCTTGGTGTGGGGCTTGAACCCACAAACTATGAGATCATGACCTGGGTCGAAATCAGACTCAACCTACTGAGCCTACCAGCTGCCCTGAAGCAATTGTTTTTGAAGTAGGTAGGTCACAATGAGAAATACCAGAAAAATAGATTTCTTTTTTAAGCCAAAGTTTGACCAAAATTTTTTGTTTTTCAGTAATTCAATTGGTTTACAAAAGAGTTGCATTAAACAAAACAGACCTAAACTACAACAGGAGATATTTAAGTTGTATAATACAAGATTTGTATCAGTGAATATGGCTGAACAACAGAAAAGCATATTGATCTAGTAGGAGGCAAATGTCTTCTTTTTATACCTTTTTAACTTTTTTTTTAAGGTTATGTATTTATTTTGAGAGAAAGAGAGAGAGAGAGAGAAAGAGAGAGAGAGAGAGAGCAAGCAAACAGAAGGGGCAGGAGGAGACAGAGAATCCCATACTGTCAGCATAGTTTAAAACATGGCTCAGGGGAGCCTGGGTGGCTTAGTCGGTTAAGCGTCCGACTTTCCCTTAGGTCATGATCTCGCGGCTTGTGGGTTCGAGCCCCGCGTCGGGCTCTGTGCTGACTGCCAGCTCAGAGCCTGGAGCCTATTTCGGAGTCTGTGTCTCCCTCTCTCTCTGACCCTCCCCTGCTCATTCTCGCGCTGTCCCTCTCTCTCTCTCCTAGAAATAAATAAAACATTAAAATTTTTTTTTTTTTAAAACATGGCTCAAACCCATGAACCACAAGATCATGATCTCACCCTAAATCAAGAGCCCCAATGTCTAACCAACTGAGCCACCCAGGAGTCTTTGCCTTTTTAAATTATTATTATTTTTTTATTGGGGTGCCTGGGTGTCTCAGTTGGTTAAGCGTCGGAATTCGGCCCAGGTCATGATCTCACAGTTTGTGAGTCGGAGCCCCGTGTCAGGCTCTGTGCTGACAGCTCAGAGCCTGGAGCCTGATTGGGATTCTGTGTCTCTCTTTCTCTCTGCCCCTCCCTAGCTCTTGCTTGCTCTCTTGCTCTCTCTGTCAAAAATAAATAAAAACTAAAAAACAAAAACAAAAACAAAAACAAAAAAACATTTTGTATTTTATATATAAGAGGGTTAGGATTCCAATAAAAGGAAAAAATAAATTATCAAAATGTCTCCTATGCTTTTATCTTCAGGATATTTACGGTAAATATAGAACATACACTGTATGACATATTTAAGAGGATTTTGTTTTCCTCTTTTAACTTGCACAATAATAATTTAAGACGACTTGCAGGGATAAACCACATCAAATAACAATAAAAACTATGAACAAAATTCATGTATTTCTAAGTGTCATTTTACATAACAACCACTGTATCCTGTGACATGTCACAAATATATTATGGTAACAATAGTAAGATGATAATGCTTTCTCTTTTCTTTTAGATTATGAACAGTAACCAAAACCTACAAATAGAAATTGCTGAGGCACCCATATGCCTTTTCTTATCCCACAGCTAGATGCCAAATAACAAAGAAGTAAACAAAAGGAGAAACTGTCAACCTCAAGATCAAGGAATGAATGTGTTATAGGATACTTCAAATAATTTTAGAGAGAAAAATCAAGAAGACTTTATAAAGGATCATTTAACTAAGGACAGGATAAAAGATCACTAGGACAGCTTGATAGTATCCCAAATGATAGCAAACAACTATTTATAGAAACCAGTGGTCAAGTTGTTCCTCAGTGAATGGTGTGCAGAAAGGTTGGGACAATAAACATGCACTCTTTAAGGGAAGAATGAAAATCTAGCTTATTCGTATACTTATCTGATTTTTTTAATCTGATGTTTTATTTTTTATTCATATTTTAAATGTTCATTTATTTATTTTCGAGAGAGAGCAAGCAGGGGGAGGGGCAGAGAGGGAGGGAGAGAGAAGCCCAAATATGTTCTGCACTGTCAGTGTAGGGCCTGGTGCTGGACTTAAACTCACAACCTGGGAGCTGAAATCAGGAGTTGGATGCTTAACCACTGAGCCACCGAGGCATCCCCTTTATCATCGTCTTTTTTTTTTTTAATAGTTGTGAGGGAAACGAAACAGATAAAAGGACTTGGAACAAAAAAAAATGGAACACAGATTGGCTGAGGATAATGAAGTTTGGCTCATTTAAGGAAGTGGTATAAAGACAAGATCAATTTAAAAAACCACCTTCCCGTTCCTTCAGAGCAAACAAGAGAGTATGCTATAAAGTAGTAATTCTTAACTTTTATGTACCTATCCATGAAACATGTAAGAATCATAGCATGCAAATTCTCATTGAGTAGATGTGGGCCTGACATTCTGCATTTCTAACAAGCTCCATGGGGAAGCCCTGCTACCAGTTCAAGGCCAACACTCTGAGTAGTAAAGTTGTAAAATTAAGGTTAACCTAAGTCATAAAGAACACAAATAAAAATGCCAGGAAACTTTGTTCTGGGACATGATTTAAGGTCCCATACATTTCTTTTTTGGGGGTGGGTAGGTATTGATGTAGTTTAGATATTAAAAGGATACATGGACCAAGGGAGCTTTATCAAGCCACCTGTAGTTGAGGATTAAAGTATAACTGTGAGAAGTAGGAAAAAAGTGTTTCAAGCAAGGTTCCTAAGACCTAGCTTCTTCTCAACTGGCTTTGAGTTCAACTTAGAAATGGCAGAAGTCTTAAAAAAGTTTAAAATTATGTTAGGGATGAATGAAGTAAGCTCCCCCACAGACACAAACATCCAAGCGTAGCAAGACACTAGCAAAGCCTTTGTCTTTAATTAAGCCTGTTGCAAGGGGAGCCTCGGGTCTATCTCTGCCAAACCCAAAAAATAATCAAATTGTCATTAAAAAATAGTTCTTTATTTAGAAAAACAGTTCTTACTTAGAACTACGTTTATTTTCTGTCATATTTACTTTGATTAAAGATAACTGATAAGTATTTGAAAACACAATATTAGTCTGTCCCTGTAAGTCTTATACATGAATTAATTTTTTATTTTTTTAACTTTATTTATTTATTTTGAGAGTAAGAGAGAGCAAGCATGGGCAGGGGAAGGGCAGAGAGAGAGGGAGAGAAATAGAGTATAGAGGAGGCTCCGTGCTGTCAGCACAGAGCCCAACATAGGGCTCCTTCTCAAGAACTATGAGATCATGGCCTGAGCCGAAATCCATGACTGATGCTTAATCAAAAGAGCCACCCAGGTGTCCCTGAATTGACTTTTTAAAACTTTTTTTCTACCAACTTTTTCTACCGATTGATAAGAGAGAAAACCAAGAATTAGTATTTATGACTTGATTAAAGTATCACAAATACTAAAATTTAGTTGTAGACCTAAGTTGATAGCCAAATTAGTATGTTAATAATTTAACATTAAAAGAGGCTGGTTCACAGTTTATCTGAAATCTCGTTGCAAACCCTGGGGGGAAATTCTTCTAGCAGTTATATGAATTAAATGAGTTATTAAATGGTTAAATCAAATTTCAGAGATTAGTTTTAGATCTGTGCTGTTTTACCTTGTAGCCACTAACCCTGTTTGCCTACTTAAATTTGTATTAATTTAAATTAAATGTAAGAAAACTTAATTTCCTTAATCAAGCAAGCCACATTTCAGTGTTTAGTAGCCATATGTGGCTTGTGGCTACCATATCAAACAGCCTACTGTTCCACATGAACATTGCCAACATTACAGAAAATCCTGTTGGAAAATTCAATCCTATTTTAATATTGACAGATCTCTTACACATTTGTTAATTTTTAAACTGTTTAGTATATTACCTAATTTTATTCCCACAACCATCATACGAAAATTATAGGAGTTACTATTACAGTATTTTATAATGTTAGCCATGCATTTTTTTCTCAAGCCAGCTGCAGTTAAAGATCTTGGAAGCTCAAATGGGTGTACCTTGTGTAATTAATTTATTCAAATGATATTCAAAATTCATTTCTATCTTTGTTCTGGGTGGAGATGGAACAAGTTTTGAATTTGAATGGTATTAGCTTTCGGTAGTAAATTTCATCATCTAATATGCTTTACAGTACCACGGAAAATGTTTGTCTTTAAATAAAATAAACACAATGCCTTCTTTAAGTTGGAAAATTAGAAAAAGCTCTATATGACACAGGTTTCAAATAAATCTTATGGGTACTTAGCTCAGTAGTTAAAAAATGTAATAATAATAATAACACCTGTGTGTTTGTGTTGATATAGCAAAGCCCCACCTTAAATTTTTCAGCCAACAATTTAAAAAGTTGTCACATTTTTACACAGTAAAATTAACATGATCTACTGTAGTATTTCTTTCCACCAGAATTCATGCTAAAGTCATAAAGCTTTATGGACCACTCATCTCAACTGATATGTTTACAAGATGAAGCCTCTCTACCTTCATTAATCTAAAATTCCTTTAGTGTAATTCACAAATGCCCTGTTTCTTTCACTCTGTTCATTGACACTCATACTCTTGGGTCTGATTTTCTTTTCCAAATCTATTTGTCCCTTGAAGTTTTATTACCTGTTACTTTGTCATGAGTAATTATAAAGAGCATGATTTTTTTAGATTTTGCCTAATTATAATTTTCCTTGCACTGTTTTATCCCTCTTTTCCTGTATACTTTCATGATTACTTTATATTAGAAACTATACTACTATACCCACGTAATTTATGCTTTGGTTGGTAAATGCACACGTATAATTTTGAGGCAAAAATAAGTATTAATATCCAGTCTCACAGTGTTGTACTAAAAACAGGGATGCTCCACATTAAGTTATTAAATCAATAATAACTGTGAATGTGAAACAAATGTCAAGGGATTATTTAAATTTAGTAAAAAAAGACATTAGAGTTATTTCCATCTTTAGTATAATATATATAATTACAAAGTAATATACTGAAAATTAAAATGAGTATAGAGAAGTAATCAAAATATGTGACTTTTTTGAAAGAAGTTAAAGCTTTACTTTATACATTACTGCTGTATTTAATTTAACTGAATATTTAAGTTCAAGCAATAATTCTTTTTTTAAATTGTTTTAATGTTTTTATTTATTTCTGAGAGAGAGAGAGAGAGACAGCATGAGCAGGGGAGGGTCAAAGAGAGAGGGAGACACAGAATCTGCAACAGGATCCAGGCTCTGAGCTAGCTGTCAGCACAGAGCCTGACACAGGACTCAAACCCACGAAATGTGAGATCATGACCTGAGCCGAAGTCGGACACTTAATCAACTGAGCCACCCAGGCACCCCAAGTTCAAGCAATAATTCTAAGAACTAAAAATAATGAAGCCGCAGTTGCTGCCATCATGTAGGTTCATATATAAAGGTATGTGCTTGAGGAAAGATTTTATGAGGAAGATGATTTTAGAGCATTGAATGATGGTAGGAGATTTGAAGGGGAGAATGAATTCATTTTAAGAGAGAGAAAATAAATATAAGGCACAGAGAGTACAAAAGGCAGATCATTTGGGGGGAAGAGCAAACGGGCAGGTTTAGATAGCTCATGGGATATATGAGAAAATAATAAATGATGCAACTAAAAGTGTAGGCTAGGGTCAGGTCACAGGAGATCATGAATGTCAGATAAAGCAATGTGTACTTAATAGAAAATAGAAAGCTTCAGTTGTTATTTTTATTATTAGTTACTAGTTTAATGTGCAGCTAGAATAATGTCAGATATGCTGTAAGTTTTATGTGAATGCACCAGAGCAGGTAGAGACTAAAGAGATGGGATCAATAATTTTAATTATTTGTCTGTGAGAAGCATCCGGGTACTCGGTCGGAAGACACAGAACCCTTGATCTGGGAGTCATGAGTTTGAGTCCCATGTTGGGTGTAGAGATTACTTACTAAAAATAAAACTAAAAAAAAAAAAAAGAATGCTTCTTCGGGGGTACAATCAGGGATGTAACTGTGTTCATGGAAGCATGGAAATTTGAAAGGATGTTAGAGACACTGGGCATCAACTCTAGTACATAGGCCCTATGTGAAAGAATGTTAAATGTGAATGTTTTGAAGGGACACATGCACCCCAAAGTTTATAGCAGCACTATCAATAATAGCTGAACTATGGAAAGACACCATTGATGGATGAAGAGATAAAGAAGATGTGGGGTCTGTGTGTGTGTGTGTGTGTGTGTGTNAAGTAATACTCATTGTATATATAGTATTACTCGGCAAGCAAAAAGAATGAAATATTGCCATTTGCAATTACATGTATGGAGCTAAAGGGTATTATGCTAAATGAAAATAGTCAGAGAAAGACAAATATCATGACTTCACTCATATGAGGACTTTAAAGATGCAAAACAGATGAACATAGGGAAGGGAAGCAAAAGTAATATAAAAACAGGGAGTGGGACAAAAACAAGAGATTCTTAAATATGGCGAACAAACAGAGGGTTACTGGAGGGGTTGTGGGAGGGGGGATGGGCTAAATGGGTAAAGGGCTTAAGAAATCTACTCTTGAAATCATTGTTGTACCATGTGCTAACTTAGGTGTAAATTATAAAGAATAAATAAATTATAGAAAGTAAAAAAAATAAAAAATAAATAAAAAAGAATGTTAAAGGTGAAGAAAAGTGAGAAGTTAGTGGAAACTCCAGGTTTCAGAGCCTATGTGACTAAGAGAAGATAGTGCTGTTCACAGACATAAGAGAAGCAATTGGATTGAGGTGAATGGGAGGCCCACTGAAGAGAAGTAGAAGAGGGGGTAAGTTTTGGAGAGGCTGGCCTGGCACAGCTACAGGCACTTTCGTCTTCAACAGACCTTTCCCCATTACCCTGCTTTTGCTTTAAGCAGCCAGTGTCCTTGCTCTATCCTCTGAGCACTTTGAGGGATGGTGATGCAGCATCTCATTCAAATTTTATTTCTAGTGTTTTGATTCTTGCCTGGCACTTAATCATTTCCCTATAACAATGCAATGAACATTTCATGAAAAGTTATTACAGACTCAACAATCTGCCTCAAATAAAAATAGTGTGCCATTTTTAAAACTTTTGCATTTAGTTTTCTGGTTGATGGGAGAAACTTTTACAGTATCAAGAACCAGAATTAACTGAGGTTGAACACAGGTATAAATGTCCTCCCCCAAAATATATCATCCTGGTTTTAAAGGCTTGAAATTTAACAATTTGAAATTTGCTCCCATGGGTTACTACTGGTTAAAAATGTAGGTAAGTCATTGAAGGGGCAAAGAGATAACCTTATCTTTGTCGGTGAGATCAAGTTTGACAAAGAGAATGGTGCAGAAGGGAGATAAGAAAACAGGTGATAAAAAGAAAAATCTAGGAATGCTGCAGATTAACTTACCGACTTTACAATTTTAGATAAAGCTAAGACTTCCTGAAACATCTTCCTGAGACCATGATATTAGTTCAATCTTCCTTTATTTTTTTTTCAATGCTAAGCAACCTTGGGGCATCCGGGTGGCTCAGTAGGTTAAGCATCTAACTTCGGCCTAGGTCATGATCTCTCAGTTTCTGAGTTGGAGCCCCATGTCAGGCTGTGTGCTGACAGCTCAGAGCCTGGAGCCTGCTTCAGATCCTGTGCCTCCCTGTCTCTCTCTGCCCCTCCCCCACCCATACTCTGTCTCTCTCAAAAATAAATAAACATTAAGAAGATAAATAAATACTAAGTAATATTTCCTGCCCTTAACTTCCTGCAGTCTATCCTCAGCAGAGCAACTAGAGTAATCTGTTAAAATAAAAGTCATCTTATGTCACTTTACTCTAAACATGTTAGAGGTTCCCGTCTAAAGCAGAATTAAAGTTGGCAATGATTTGTAATGCCTTACTCCTCTTGTCCTTACTTCCTCTACTTTCTTCATGGTTTATTCTTCCTCAACCACATTAGCTTCAGCTGGTCCTACGTTATTAGACACATTCCCAAATTCAGGCTCTTTGTACTCCATCCCTAAAACACTCCTGTCATAGCTCACACTCACATAGCTTCTTGACTAATTCTCTCACCTCCTTCAAGTCTTTGTTCAAATACACCTACCTCACTAGAACTAAGGCAATCCCCTCTCCCACATGTTCCAATCTGTCTGATCCTGTTGTTTCTTCATGGCATTTAGCATCTGCCAGCAGTTTATACAATTTAATTATTCATCGCTTTATCACTCACTTTCTCATCCTCCTTCACTAAGGTAGGGATAGTTCTTGTTTTTGTTTTATTGTTGTTGATTACTTATATATTCCCAGCACCTGGCACTATCTGAGACATAGTAATATGAATGTGCAATGAATGTTTTGCTGAAAAAATGAATGAATGAAATGCCTTTTACAAATACTCTATTGATGACTTATATTTTGCATAATAGTGTCCAACTCCTTTTTTCCCCTTGTTGTCTGATTTTTGATCTAAAGATTGCAGTAATCTGCCCTTTTGTAAAAATCAATCAATCAATCAATCAAAATAGCAAACTACATGAAATAAACCCTGATGATTAAATCGGTAGATGTGGGGCGCCTGGGTGGCTTAGTCGGTTGAGCGTCTGACTTCACTTAGGTCATGATCTCGTGGTTCGTGGGTTCGAGCCCCGCGTCAGGCTCTGTGCTGACTGCCAGCTCAGAGCCTGGAGCCTATTTCGGAGTCTGTGTGTCTCTCTATCTTTGACCCTCCCCTGCTCACGCTGTCTCTCTCTCTCAATCCTAGAAATAAAAATATTTAAAAAAAATAAAATAAAATAAATCGGTAGATGCATCTTTACAGTGGCTTAGGAAACATAGATTCCTACTTAGTAGCTAGAAAGCATGGGATTGAGCCTCGCTTGCATGTTAGAAGCATCTCAAGACTGATTTTAGCTCTCAGAAACTCAACCACCCATGACAATGATTCAGGATGCTGCCTTAGACTGTCCCTTGTTGGAAACCTGTATATCACTGAATACCTTCCAAGATAAGAACAGCAAATTAAAACAAAAATAAACTGAAGTAAATGGAAATAAAAAAGAAACTTGCAGAGAAGATTAAACAAAGAAAGAAGAAAAGAATGGAAGAAAATAAAGAAAAGAGAAAGGTTTAGAAACATGAGAAAATTGTGAATTAAAGTGTAATTATAAAAGTGTCTATAGATTTTATACAGAATAAAGTACTCTTGTTATTAATATTAGCATGTTTGACTATTTGGCATAATTGAATTCACATATTTATTCTTTTCAACACACTGCTGTGTTAAGCAGAAACAGAAACATCTTTTCTCTGAAACTCCGATATTAAATTTTGATTCTGGAGGCTCTTTAATGCATTTTTATTTATACAATTAAATTTACTCCATTATAAAGATATAATGAAATGTTATGTAGTATAAGTGTAAAATTCTGTAATTGAAAAAATGTATAAAGAGATTATGATTACTAAATTTCTTACATATATTTCTTCTAATCATCTTCACTGTATCCAATTTCAGGTAGAAAAATACTGGGAAAACAGCTTTCAAGTAACCATGCACATCTCCCATTGAAACCTGTTAAGGGTTACATGCGAGTATAAAAGGATAATATTTGGCCTATAATGTGTTCAAGATCTAATTTACTGTACACTGAAAGCACTACATTAGTAATAATAGTCAAAATTGAATCTCAGAGGGTTGGTAATTTTGCTGAAGCATCCAGAATTTTTCTTATCTGAACTACCCAAACTTTGAAAAGCTCTTTCCTTTTACTCTCCCCCTCTGAAATTATCCAATTAAAAGAATGTTTCCCCTGCTATGGAACAGTGGAAATTCAGCTTTATGCTACATTTAACAGCTCAGGGGTTTAAGCTAATAAAAAGTAGCCTTCAAAGATACATGCACATACGGTATATGTTTGGTGGTGATGTGTAGTATCTTTCACTATCATTAAGACAAAATAAAATTGTACTTCATGATTTAATGGTTTTAAAAAATGTTGGAAAAATAATGCTTGCTGTTTGAAGTCTGTCACATAGCTAGATCTCATATGTGGTTTAAAAAAGGATGCATAGGGGCGCCTAGGTGGCTTAGTTGGTTAAGCGTCCGAATTTCGCTTAGGTCATGATCTCGCGGTTTGTGGGTTCGAGCCCGGCGTTGGGCTCTGTGGTGACTGCCAGCTCAGAGCCTGGAGCCTATTTCAGAGTCTGTATCTCCCTCTCTCTCTGACCCTCCCCTGCTCACGCTGTCTCTCTGTCTCTCTCTCCTAGAAATAAATAAAAATATTAAAAAAATATAAAATAAAAAATAAAAATAAAAAAGGATGCATAACTTTATTCCATTGTTGTTTTGGTAATTTAAAACTTTCAGAGATTAAATGTTCATGTTCTCATTCTGGGGTGATTTCAGGGAGAAATGATGGATATTCATCATTTTATTTACTGTTAATTTGATTTTGTGTATGTTGCCAGGGCACTGATTCATCCTGTGTGTGTAAACATATAATCAATGAGCAATAATTAAAAATATATGAAAAAGAAATGTGATACATGTGTTGACTTGCATTATTTTTGTGCTTTGATATATATGACCTACAAATTGTATTCTTCTCATCTATAGACTTTAGACACAGTGAATACCAAAACCAAGAGAAAATGTAGCTCTACACTTGTAGACTCTTTCTGAGCTGGAAAAGTATCTAAGCTCGCTTAGCCAAATTCGTTGGGCTCTTAAATCTTCGTAGGCTCTGCTCATGACCGTTGCACTCTATCACTATGTGATCTTAGGAGGATAATCATTTAATCTCTTTGTGGCCTTTTTCCCAGTTTCCCATTTCAAGGGAACTGCTATCTGCTTGTGAAACATTTAGGGCCCTAGCTAATGAGGTTTGATTTAACTTCCTTTTTTTTTCATTGTGTTCCAGCAACAGCTCCAAGGCTCTCTTTACCTAAGAGGTAATATGTTTCCTCTGCAGTTATGCACTTGAGTGACTTTCCCAAATTAGGGAAGGCCAATGCTCTAAGTTCAAATCTGAAGTGAAAGATTTTGTGTGTAAAATTCCTATTCTGCAACATGACTAATAAAGTTATAGCACCCAGGTAATAGGATTCTTTCTGGAAGGACCATAGAAAGATTTTCAAATGAAGTGGGATGGTAAAAAAAGGAAATACAGTTTCATTTAAAAATGGACTCCTATTCATTCTGAATTTCTTTATCATGCAACCTTAGCTTTCTCCCTCTGAAATGCATTCCTTATAAGATTTAGAATAGCTTATACACTAAACATAGGGCTAAAGTCTGACAAATTAAGAAGATAGTTGTTTTTCATTAATTTTGAGATTATTACAGAGAAGTAAAGGGAAAGTTTAGTGGGAAAGAACAAGGAAGACAGCTATTGTCCATTTAGCACCATTTGAGGCAGGTAAAGAAGTTTAAGATTGTGTGATTTAATTCCAGTAATAATGTCTGAAGTAGGTGACCATTAGCATCTCCATTACCAGATGAGAAAACAGACTTGTAAAGGTTAAGGAATTCACTCAGTGGATAACGGGATCATAATTATAACTTAGGTTGGTTTGACCACAAAATTTGACCTAATAAGCCATATAATGAATATGCTTTAAATCTCTGCCTTTAAAGAACTGAGAAATTTTTATGATGAAAATGAATTCCAGTTCTACAAGGCCATGTGTGTTTTTGTTTTGTTTTGTTTTGTTTTTTACTATACCAATCTTACAATCCATAGTATATAACACTTCTCATATTATACAGTACAACAACTTCAAACAATAGAGGTCTACTATAGGATGATGCTTACATAAACATTCTACCCAGATTACTTGGACTAGTACAACTTTTCGAAGGAGCCCACAAAGACAGTTTCTTTATTTTCAAAGGTGTAGTTAAGAAGCAATAAACAGGCAATGTAATTATCAACCAAACTTTATCTATATATTTGCCCTCAGGACCTCATATAACACAAGGCTTTTCTTCTATATATCCTCACTGTATTAATTCTCAAAACAACTCATGTTGGATACAACTCTTAGAACACTATGTGGCTCTTTAGCCCTTGAGTATGTATTGCTTAGGAGTCCTGTTAAGCTTTCTCAGAAATTACAAGATGTTTGGCATTTTGTGACTAATTGTGTTTTGATTTTTTTTTCTTTTATAATTTATGGAGTTATATAAGCCCCTCAGTCCCATTACATTTACATAGGTATGACACCTTTTAATCATCATGAAATTTACATACTAGAGTGCTTTTAGTATATTTTTAGAACTTCCGTAAAACCTTACATTCATAAATCAAAGATAATTCATTTTGGACTACGTTAGTTCATTTTTCTTTTTATGTAAATCATTACTAAAATATTGGCAAAATACAGAGTTTTATAATTGCATTGAATCCATAAAAACCCAGACACTGTTAGAATGTTAATGGAGAAATAGTAAAGTTTTAAAGTCAATCAGATACATTGGGTTTCACTCCCATCATTGTTGCTTTGTAGTTTTCTGTCCTTAGGCACAGGATTCAATTTCATTGCTAGTTTCTTCATTTAGATACAGTACTAACTTTGCAGGCAATATATATACTGTGCTTGCTACAGTGTCCAGCACACTAATTATTCAATAAATTTTAAGAATTTTAGTAACAGCTAGTGAATACTTCAGGTCAATACAATATTCTTGATCACCCAGATTATATTTTAGTGCTTAATACCATAGAAAATGGTTATTTCATTATTGGATAACTTATATTGTGAAAATATTCTCCCTTTCATTGATCTCAAATTTGTCCACTTAGACTTTCTATCCATGTGCACCATTTGATAGCCTCTAAATAACTGACATCTGGCAACAGATCAGTTACATATAAAGAACATGTTTCCTTTTCTGTCTTATATACTCAATATCCTCTAGTTGTGTTTTATATACTTATTTGTTTGTTTCCTATGTAATATATCAGTTAGGATTCTTTTGTTTCTGGTTTAAGCAAAACTTAACTATTTTTTGAACCAAGTACTGAAGTATATCTACTAGCTTCAGGTCTAGTACGATTGAGGGGCTTAAATAAATGTCATTGGAACCTTGTTTTGCCATCTTCAAAACTTGATTCATCTAACCCACACTGGCTTCACAGATTTTCCTATTTTAATATTAAGACAGGTACACATCTCTCTTTATAACTCTGAGTCTAATGAATAAGACATAATGTCCTCAGCCTAATTCTCATTAATCATGAAAATAATCACTGAGGGCAGGACAAATAAAATAGGGTAATTTACCTTAAGTTACAGGGTGTGTGTAGACATTTACTGTGCATAAGCCGATCAGAATGGATATTGCCACCAATCAGTCAGAACAGACACTGGTCTTACACAACAATTATGGCTGCAGAGTACATCTGTGCTGACCGTAATTCTATTTCAAATATTTCTGCTGGCCTATCCCCAGAGAAGCCTGCAAATCCTGCTTCACTCTAAAAGTAAGGACTGAGAAGGGTGCCTGGGTGGCTCAGTCAGTTAAGCATCTGACTCTTGATTTCAGCTCCGGTGATGATACTGTATTTCATGAGATCGAACCCCACGATGGGCTCTGTGCTGACAGTGCAGAGCCTGCTTGGGATTCTCTCTTTTCTGCCCCTCCTCCTCTCATGCACACACACATTCTCTCTCTAAGATAAATAAATAAACTTTGAAAAAAAAAGTAAATAAATTACGGACTGTAAGTGGAAGGAGTCTCAATTCTGAGGAGGAAAATAGAATTATGATTACCAGAAGAAAGATGAACAGATGAATAATGGTGGATACTAAAACCATGGTCTATAACACATTAGGTTGTTAGAATTCCTAACAACCTACTTACTTTGCTGAATTAATTTCAGTTAAAAAACAGTTGTTTTGCACATGTTTTCCATAATAAAAAGTTGGTATGAAGTCTGACCAATGTAATATAGGGCAGGGACAGTACCTGTTTTTGTCTAAAATCTATACTTTTATTAATAAAACTCAAGATTCCTGTAACCAATTAGACACTCTACACTTGAAATATTGTCAAACTGGATTACTTATCATTCTGTACTTGTATAGTTTATTTTCTAAAGTTAAATGCCAAATGTGTAACTCTCTGCCTTATAAAATTTAATGTTGCTTGGCTTAGTCTATTTTTCTGGTCATTCAGATAATACTAAACATTTTATATAAACTCAAAAACTAAGTTGTCATCTAGAAAATTGAAAATATCATATCCAGCCACTAAAAATTAATAAAAACCATCCAATCATTGAAAAATTAATTTTTGAAAAAAGAGACAATACATAGTAAAGGAAACTCTACCTTTAGACTTATATGGTTGTAGTAATTAACACTGCATAAATTTCATCAACTAGCTATAAATGCATTTCAGTACATATTTCTCCGCTATATGAAAAATAACATAATATAGGTTATTTTTGTTAAATAGCTGATATAAATGAAAGTCCATTATTTTTACATAATCCCTTGAGCTGATATTCGTTGTAACCTAAAAACTTATGTTAACTTCTAGTTATTTCTCAGTGCTCACACTCTAGGCAATTAATCATCAAATTTAGAACGTTAGTATGACCATCATCAAACTCATTGGCCTAGATACTGGAGAATCCATTTTCCATTTTAGATTGATAATACCACCCTTCTTTACTTATGTAAAGCTGAAAACTTGAGATTCCAAAATAACAAATCCTCAACCCTACATTATCCTGAAACATATTATCTGCATTTCAACTTACCTTCATAAATCTCATTTTCAAGTTCTGACTTCTATAATTAAGCAGAGTAGGTGATGAAGTCTTACAGTGCTACTGCTCTCTTACTTAAATTCTTTCACCTGTGACAGCTGTGACACAGCAGGGAAGCTTTTAAACAGTAATAATGAATTATCTC
Source organism: Crocuta crocuta (assembly GCF_008692635.1). NCBI lineage: Eukaryota > Metazoa > Chordata > Mammalia > Carnivora > Hyaenidae > Crocuta > Crocuta crocuta. Next base: position 2,093,575 of record NW_027529638.1, on the reverse strand, counting down.
TCTAAACCTAAGAAAAACATAAAGCAGAATTTTTTCCAACTTTAAGATCAAGAGAAAGGTAAGTTCCACACGGGCCAGTATACCATGTTATAACATCAAAGCATATTTGAGGAATCATTCTATTCCAAATCCTTAATTTTGCAGCTGAAGAAATAGGCTCAGGGACATTCAGTGACTTTTCTAGTGTGCAATAGCTAGAGAGGATCAGAGTTAGTACAAGGCCTCAGGATTTCTGTGAATTCAGATCCCTTTCTATCCTTCCACAGTGCTCCTTGATTGAACTGTTATACTCCAATGAATATATAATAAATAATTCTGAGGAAGTGGACAAGAAGGAGGGGATAATTAACTTTATTTATCCATCCAACCATGATTTGTTTTATTTCCAATTACTAAGTATTCACTTCTGCTAGTCACTGCCTGAAACTCTTGGAATACAAAGATGGGTAAGATAGGGACCATACTCAGAAAGATGTTAAATTTTAAACCACAGTCGCCATTCAAATATTAGCTTTCTTATTAATGATTTTTAAAATGATTGGGGTGCCTGGGTGGCTCAGTCTGTTAAGCGTCCAACTTCGGCTCAGATCATGATCTCATGGTTCGTTGGTTGGAGCCCCATGTCCGGCTCTGTGCTGACAGCTAGCTCAGAGCTTGGAGCCTGCTTCGGATTCTGTGTCTCCCTCTCTCACTCTGACCTTCCCCTTCTCACACTGTCTCTAACTCTTTCTCTCAGAAATAAATAAAACATTAAAAAAATTAAAAAAATAAAATGATGTTATATTTTCCTTATTAATTTCTTCAGTTTAAGAGTTATGAGTTGACACTTTGATTATATTAATAGATGTGATAGCTATTATTTGTGGCCTAACATCTCTAACCAGCACTGGAATGAAGAATAAGCAACCACCTCTTTAGAGAAAATATATTCCCTATTACCACAAAATAATCATATGGTTTACATAATGAATTTTTAATACAATAAGGAAAACATATCTTTAAGGACATTTTTTAACAGAAGAATCTATCTCAAACACCATTTACCTTTTTGAACAGATTCCCCATGTCTTTCAACAGAAGAATTTAGAACCAATATCAGCACTATTTTGATTGCTTTATTATTCAAATATAATTAAAATGTGTATATATGTGTGTGTATGTGTAGTGCTACTTTTGGTGCAAAGTTTAATATAAGAGGTATCCTTTGGATGGTAAAATAATGGCAATTCTCAGTTATTTTAATAAAATAGTCAAAAAACAGGACAGAACTGTCCTTGAAAATCTGAGTTTAATGGCCATTTTTGTATTACATATACCAGAAAACAATCATTATATCTACAAGTATGATTCAAGAAGGGGGGCTCTGTACTTTAAATCCTTGATAATTATTTTTCTTCTAAGTCTGATGTAACAACATCTTCTCAGATACTCATGTCTGTCCCAGACTTGAACTGTAAAACACTGCAGCTTGTACTGAATTCTCCTTTAGGAAAAATTTAAATTCTTCTTTTCTATATACCTAGAATATTGAAATAGAAAATAGGCTGTTTTTGTCTAGTGCATTTACTAACATAAAGTTTTTGGTTTTTTGGTTTTGTTTGTTTGTTTTCTGTTCAGCTCCAGACAACAATTAATTTCAGGTGTAGGTTTTTTTTTTGTTTTTGTTTTTTTTTTTTTTTTTCCCTGCTGTACAGCTCCAGGTGACAATTGGTTTCAGATGTACAGTTTAGTGATTCATCACTTACATATAACACCCAGTGCTCATTTCAAGTATCCTCCTGAATGCCCAGCACCCATTTAGCCCATCACTCACTCACCTCCCTCCATCAACTTTCAGTTTGTTCTCTACAGTTGAGTCTCCTTTTCTTATTCAGACAATAGATTAAATAGTTTTGTGGTTCACCCAGGTTTACCCAGGACTTCTATCTCTACTTTTGTGTACTCTGCTATTTGAGTCTGGGGAGCATGTCTAATTTCTTACTCATTCTGTATCTTTACTGTCTAATACAGAGGCCTGGCATATGCTCAGTTTTTAATTGTACAGTACTCAGTACTCAGTTTTTTAATTGAAAATGAAATTGAAGTACCATAATTCTGCTTATTTATGATGGTAAAAGTATTTGCAGATATTCACATAAACAGAAGCAGTAAAGTTTATTACTTAAATGGTCAAGATAACTTTCTCTTGAACCCTTTTCAATATCTAAAAGTTCATTTCAATGAGTTAAACAATATAGTTTCCCCATGGGGAAACTGATGAAGAATCTGTTCAAGACACTTATGAACATAATGATTTACCTGCATTGCATTAATATGCAATAAAGCAATCCAGGTTTGATTCTAAACTGGTAACAAATGAAAGGCTATGGTAGAAAAAGAGAGGAGAAAAATCAGCATTTTCAAAATACCAAAAAAAAAAAAAAATGCATATCATGGCATCTATACAAATAATATATACCATGGAATTTTCCTTTTTTCTTTCCAAGGCAACATGATAGATTTAAAAACGTTGATTTATTTACATTAAAAAGAAAAAAACATATGGTTGGCATAAGTCTTATAAAAATACAAGAGAAATATCCTATAAAATGTTTGAAGCATAAAAATTCAAATCAAATAAAAAATGTTCATTAAATCACCATCAAATAATAATACTCTATTTTAAAATTAGTTCTAATACATTAAATGTGCACTTTCCATTTTTCTACATAATGTCCATGCACTTGGGATAATGCAAATGATAAAATGGTAAGTAAAATGAAACATTTATTTACTAAGGAGAGATTTGGTAGTTTTGCCCCTAGGAATGTGACCACGCCTCAGGGGCAGTATCATATATTCATCCTTAATTATACTCTCTAAGCAAATCAATGTTTATCATGTGTGACTATCAGCAGAAATATGTTTGGGCTAGCCAAACCCAAATGACCATGAGCTTTAAGAATAACCAAATAATTTAATGAAAAAATGTTTTCTTACAAGATCCCTAATTCAGTAATCTGCCCCCAAAATATCAACTCCTCATTCTACCCTAAGATGTTGCATTTCTAATAAGTACATTCAATATCTGTTCTTGAGTCAATAATTTGAGAGAAAAATGGCAGTTTTAAACTATAAATATCACATAGATTGTTTGAGTACCAGAAAGCTGAGTTATATATGACATAAAATACCTTTCCAATATTCTTCTAGAAACATATCTTTTTATAAAAGAACATTTTCATTTCAAACTGTCCTCAATTAAGATGTAAATCAATATATTCTGTATATTTAAAAGTAGGATTCTCCTAATTTGTAATTTTTTGACATACAGAGATGAAAATTGATATTAAAAACTTAGATAAAAATAAATGTTAAGAAAAGTAAATCATGGAAAGAGCCCACATGTCCATCAACTGATGAATAAAGACGATGTTGTGTACACACACACACACACACACACACACACACACGCATGCATGCATACACACAGGCACACAATGGAAAACTACTCAGCAATGAAAAAGAATGAAGTCTTGCCATTTGCAATAACATGGACAGAACTAGAGGGCATTATCCTAAGCAAAATAAGTTACTCAGAAAAAGACAGATATCATATGGTTTCATTCATGTGTGGAATTTGAGAAAGTCAACAGATGAACATAGGGGAAGGGAAGGAAAAAAATAAGATAAAATCAGAGAGGGAGGCAAAGCATGAGAAACTCTTAAATTCAGAGAATAAACTGAGGAGTGCTGGAGGGGAGGTGGGTAGGGGTGGGGTTAAAAGGGTGATGAACATTAAGGAGGCACTTTTCAGGATGAGCACTGGGTGTTATATGTAAGAGATGAATCACTGGGTTCTACTCCTGAAGCCAAGACTACACTGCATATTAACTAACTTGAATTTAAATTTAAAAAAGAAAAAAAAATATGAACTTCTAGGTTCACAGAACACCTCTCAATCTGATTGCTAAAAGATAATAAATACATTGAATTAGTTTGAAAAAAAAACATGAATAATTTTAGTAGAGTAGAGATGTTTTTAAGTATAAGCTCAAATTCTAAAAATGTCATAAATCCACAAATACAAATTGTTTTTGAAATGAGAAAAACTTTTGTAGACAGCATTCTCATGTCCAACTCACTTTATTTGCATTGGACTCATATATAAGTTGTCAAGTCAACAAATTATTTCATAAAGCCCCTGAATTTTTCAATTCTCTCTGTTGCCATATAAGAGGGTTTTAGAAAAGGCAGAAATGGTAGACGCCCTACAACCTATCTAGGGCATATAATGGAGACCTGAAATGCAAAGGTTGTAAATGCACAGAGCATTGCTACAGCATCTTATGTTAAGAATCTACATAAGCACTCCTCTCCCTGACTGTAGATACAAGTGAAATTAAAAAAATAATAATAATAAATAAAAAGTAAAATTTGAAAGGGACACCTGGGTGGCTTAGTAGGTTAGGCTCCCAACTTTGGTTCTGGTCATGATCTCATGGTTCATGGGTTTGAGCCCTGTGTCAGGCTCTATGCTGACAGCAGGGAGCCTGCAGCCTGCTTTGGATTCTGTGTCTCTGTCTCTTTCTCTGCCCCTCCCACACTCTCAAAAATAAACATTTTTTTAAGTAGAATTTGAAAGACTCACATATTTAACATTTATATAGATAACATAACAAAAAACAAATGAGAACTAGGCATTTTTTTTTCTACAATGTTAACTTTTAAAGTCCAATATATATAGCTTTTACTTTGTTCTATTTTCAAATTATATTTCAGATCTTTAAAAATTGAGCATCAGAAATTGGGGTTTCCAAAAACTATAAACTCCTCTTAAATGGATTAGTTGGATTATAATTCAAACTCATTAATCAATACAATGTGGAATGACTCACATAGAAAAGTTTTCTCAGGAACTTCTACATGGCCCGCAAGTTAATATTATTAGCTACTTCCAGAATCTACTTATAAACAATCTCCACAATACTGGTATGCAATGCATGTGATACATTAGATAACTTACAGATGGTTGTCTTATGACCAGATCTACAAAATTAATAGAGAAAGCTTATGGAACCACATAAGCCTATGAAAAACTAAAGGTTGTTATTACCAATAAAATCTAGAGTAAAATTCACTCAAAAGGTATCAGTATACCAACTAAAAATATTTTTTGATCAAATTATGATTATAATCAAAACTGAAGAGAAAATAACTAATTCTTTTCATATTATTCCTTCTTTTGAAAAGTTATCATGGATGGTTCATTATATACTGTATAGCTGCATCAGATTCCATGAAATTTTAAGTTTATGGATGTTATCCTACTAATTCATTTACTCACTGATTTGTATATTCATTCAACCAACATGTATAAGAGTCCACTATGCACTATTTTTAGTAGAGAAATAGGTGGACAGAAGTAGTGTGTGCATCAAATGGGAAATAATGATCTTTAGGAAAGTATGGTCTATGGATGACAGAAAGAAATAAAGACTTTAACTTAGAAAATTTCAAAATATGTAGGTCATCCAGATATCAGCTACCTGGAGTTGGGAAAAGAAAGACCTTGCTCTGCAGGTCTACATGAGGATTCAGAGCCATCTAGACATTGTACTACTGGGATTTCTCTCTTTGCTACCACACAGGAAAGTTTATACTTCTAGGATGGGAAATAGCACAATGAACCAGCAAAAATGATAATAGGTCAAAAACTATGATCGTAATAGTACCATTGCTTTGTATTGTTTCTGACAGTGATCACATATGCAATTATCTATTTTAAATATAGCATAGGAGTGAAGACATGAGATGATTATAAAATGGAATCAGTAATTTACGTATTAGTGATTCCTAAGTATTTTCTCCCAGAAGTAATAATGGGGTGAGATATTTCTAATTTAAAGGTTTGCTAGTCAAATGTAGACTTGTGGTTTTTTTTTTAATATTTTTTATTTATTTCTAGGAGAGAGAGAGAGAGAGAGACAGCGTGAGCAGGGAGGGTCAGAGAGAGAGGGAGTCACAGACTCTGAAACAGGCTCCAGGCTCTGAGCTGGCAGTCAGCACACACCCTGACACGGGGCTCGAACCCACGAACCGCGAGATCATGACCTAAGCGAAAGTCGGACGCTCAACCGACCAAGCCACCCAGGCACCCCAATGAAGACTTGTTTTTTGGTAATCCTTCTTGCACACAGGTATATTTGCGTGGTGAAGGCTCTTAGAAGCCTCACCACAAATAAAATGATATATTTTTATTCAGCACAGCATTTTTCTAACTTAAAACTCTCAGAAGCCTCACCACAAATAAAATGGTTTATGTTAATTTAACAAGTTATTTTTCTAGCTTAAAACTCCTACTACTCCTCTGGGTATTTTAAATAAGAAAAACAAAACAGCCACTGACCAACCATCCAACACTGTCTCATATTTAAGAGCATTGTCCTTAATGTCTCTTTAATAAAAGACAGTTTACTAAAATCATTTGTGATCATACACTCCTTAATTTTGTTTTTGCTTTCTAAGACCCATATAATATATTTCTATGCAAAACAAATGATCTTAAATTTTGAAAAAGATGTTTTTATTTAAAGCATGCATAAATCACACCTGGCTAAATGGTATTCTTGTCTGTGTTGCTTGATATTTAGCACTATAATCAAACCATATTGCAGTGTTCACAGTTTCTGATGAGCCCTAAATGAGGCTCCATCAATCTGGCAGACTATTTCAAGAGTAGAACTAAAGACGAAAAATTTCACCTTGCTTCTAAAATAAAACTCTACCCACCAAATATGTCCAAACTAAATCATTTAAGTGAGAATAATTGAATCTGGGCACTTCCTAAGGATTATAGCTGAGCCATAACCTGCCCCAGCTGGCAGGAATCCTTAGTAAATGATATGTGCCCTAACAATATTACCAGGATATAATGGAAACTGAAAATGCAATAGGCATATGGGCTTTTTAAAAGACAACTGTATAAATAATACTAATGCCTCTTTTCAAAAAATGTATTGAAACTAACTCCTTGCACACCTATCAAGTCACATTATTTAAATCATCTCTCCAATTTTATCTTTGAAATGATATCTTTAAAGTACTTACTAAAAGATTATTGCTTATGATCCTATACATGGTAATACATCACATCAAAAACTTTGATTTCACAATATATTTCAACAACACACCAATTCTATTACTCCATCTCATTATTTGAGAGGCAAGGCTGTTCTCAGCTCTCTTTTCCTATTAACAAAACACCTATAAATAATGTTACTTGTATAATAACTATAACAAAAATTTAGCATGTATTTCGGATGGCCTAACCACTGAAAGCTTATATATCTATAATCTTATCTTATTATCTATTTATGAGGACAGAATGAGAAACATAGAAAGGGTTCTGGTTAAAGATGGCAACACAAGAGGCTCCTGAACTGATCTCCTCTCACAGACACACACCAAATCCACAGCTACCTGCAGAACAATTCCCTCTAGGGGTGCCTGGGTGGCTTAGTCGGTTAAGCGTCCGACTTTCGCTTAGGTCATGAGCTCGCGGTTCATGGGTTCAAGCTGCGTGGCGGGCTCTGTGCTGACTGCCAGCTCAGAGCCTGGAGCCTGTTTCAGTCTGTGACTCCCTCTCTCTCTGACCCTCCCCTGCTCATGCTGTCTCTCTCTCTCTCTCTCCTAGAAGTAAACAAAACATTAAAAAAAAAAAAAGAACAATTCCCTATGAAAGAAATCCAGACATTAGCTGTGTGATTCCTATACATCAAGTGAAGGAAAGAAAAATACACATCAAAGGGTGTAGAAAAGGCTGAGATAGCATCTCACCATAAACCCCAATCTCGAGCAGGATGACATATGATCAAGAGGGAACTCACAATTCCCAGCTTCTCTGTCAGGAGTAAAGGGTTTGTGTTCCAACTTCTAAGTCTTCCACCTGAGGCACGGCCCTTAAAACTCCCAGGTCTCAAACCTGACAGGTCTTGTGTCCATGAGACCCACAATACTAAATAAAAAACAGTTCTTAATGGGCTTATGGGACTCTCTGTGGCTGTCCCCCTAGGGCTCAACAAAGACACAGCAGACTAAACTACCCAGTCTTCAACTGAAAGAAGCAACTTAAAGAAGTGGGCAGAGGGTAAAGCTTCTAATTTAACACGTATCTAGGAGCTGACTGCAATCTTATTGAGAGTCTTGGTGCAATCTTCATGCTCTCTCTGTGGGTATATGTATATGTGAAGGAAAGGAAATCAGGGCCTAAAAAAGCTATAGCCACCCCCATGTTTGTTGCAGCCTTACTTACAATAGGCAAGACATGTAAACAACTAAGTGTTCATTGACAAATGAACAAATACAATACACACACACACACACACAGAAATATTTTTCAGCCATAAAAAATAGGAAAATATGTCATTTGTGGTAACATGGTTGGAACTTGAGGGTGCTTTGTTAAATGAAATAGTAAGAAAGAGAAAGACAAATACTGCATGACTTCACTGTAAAAAAAAATGTTTATTTATTTCTGAAAGGCAGATGGGAGAGAGAGGGAGAGAGAGAATCCCAAGCAAGCTTCACACTGTCAGCACAGAGCCTGACATGGGCTCAGTCTCACAAAACCATGAGATCATGACCTGAGCCAAAATCAAGAGTCCAATACTTAACCAACTGAGCTACCCAGATGCCTCTGTATGACCTTCCTTTTATGTGAATTCTAAAAAAAAAAAAAAAAAATCAAACTCTTAGTTATAGAGAACAGATTGGTGGTTGCCAGAGGCAGGGGTAGAGTAAAATGAGTGAATGGGGTCAAAAGGTACAAACTTTCAATTTTAAGATAAATAAAATCTGGGGGTGTAATATACAGTATACTCAATAGAGTGAGCAACACTGTATTATATATTTGAAAGTTGCTAAGACAAAGTTACAAGAGTAGTTTGTTACACCTTAAAAGTTCTTATCACATGAAAAATGAATTTATAACTATGTGAAGTGATAGATGTTGACTAAACTCATTGTGGTGACCATTTTGCAGTATGTACATATATCAGTTCATTACGTCAAACACCTAAAACTAATACAATGTTATCCTACAGTATAGTCAACTATATCTCATTAAAATGAGGGGAAAGAATCATAAATGTAGAATTTCTACTTCAACTTATGTTATAAAGCAAATCGATCATGGGGTCCAAAAAATAAGCAAAACACATTTCCACTCAGTTTTATATATTGCAGTAATTTTCCTTATCACATGGGTACTTTCTGAGCCCTTCAGTAATTTAGTGTATGATATGATTGCCCAAATACATAGCTTCTAGATTTGAAAGTGAGAAACAAAACAAATACAGGCATAATCAAGAGGAGACCATGGCATCATGAAAGAAAAGAAGTCAGGAAAATATAATTTGCTGATGGTTGAGTAGTATACCAGTGGAGACCTCTGAGGATTAAAGCATTATGCTCATGAGTGAGTAAACTTTACTGTTAAAAAAAGGGGGAGGGAGGAAGAAGAAGGAAGGAAGAGAGAAGGAGATGAAGACTTCCATAGCTAAAATAGTCCAAACAGACATATCAACAGTTTAGATGTATTTGTCCTAATTGTTAAAAATACATTTAGAATATATTGAAATATATAGATAAAACACTTTCCATCAGATATAGTTAAATGACAAAATTTCAAAATTCAGCTGCCATAAGCTACAGCAGTAGATAAAATCAGATAATTATAATCACTCGTTACTTGTCTTTTGTGAAAATAAAGGTGGAAATTATGATGTAGTATTTCAAATCTAAACTAGTCAGGAGGTTGAAGTTTGTCATTTTTTGAGAAAAAATATGATCTAGAATACTTATAATTTAATTTGTTTCTTGAAGATACCTAAAATGACTCAGATTAAACATCCATTAACTTTATTAGAAGACAAACTTGAGTCCTTCCAAGAACAGATAATAGGTAAGCAAGTGCAAGAAGGTCTTGATATTATTGCAAATGTTCCAGCAGAGAATTTATTTTCATCTTGTCTGCCCACTTCTTCTTGAACTGCTTTGAGAAGGCAGCAATGTCAGACAATGTGGATCATCACAGCTTGGAGAGCTGGCCAGATACGAGATCCCGATTCCCTCACTATGGCCTGGAATCATTAAGTTCTCTAAGCAAATCCTGGACCAGTATACTATATATTTTAATATATTCATTTAATATAATACTATTACATATATGTATATATATACATATATATGTGTGTGTGTGTGTGTGTGTGTGTATTTAAATCAACCTTTGCACTTTCCTACAGGCAAAACCATTTTAATTTTTAAAAATTGCTTTAAGGGGCATCTGGGTGGCTCAGGCAGTTAGGCATCTGACTTCGACTCAGATCATGATCTCACAGTCTGTGGGTTCGAGCCCCGTGTCGGGCTCTGTGTTGACAGCTCAGAGCCTGGAGTGTGCTTCAGATTCTGTATCTCCCTCTCTCTCTCTCTCTCTCTCTTCCTCTCTCTCTCTCTCTCTCTCAGAAATAATTATTATTTTAAGGGATAAAGAATATATAATTTTATTTTACTCTTATATTTAAGCTATGTTGCCCACTGGAATTCTATTGGATTTGCCCATTCTAGCATGAGATTCAGAAGCTACGGCTGAAGGTCAGGTGCATGCTTGACGCTCCACAAAGGGGAGTTCCAGTACTGACTCAAGTAGAACAGATCAACACCAAGAAATACTGCATAATATTTACTTAATTTTCCCTTCATATTGAATTCATGAGTTCAGATATTACTAAAGCTTCTTTTTACATATTATGATTAAGGTTTTTAAGTTAAGAATTAGTTAATTGGTTGGTTTCACAAATATTGAAGGTCTCTGTGAGTTAGACCCTATGAATACAATTATGAATGACTGAGAATGTCCTTACCACTTACAAGCTAGTGTATGAGGGATTTTTAGCAGGAGATAGCCCTTCTAGCACAAAGGAGCTTTTAAAAGTCTCCAATGTCAATTGTATGGCTATCCACCACTACTAGTCTGTTTGTACACTGGAAAGGGTGCCTTGATACCTTGAAGACCAAGTGGGTATTGATTGAGCTGTGAGCATACAGGTAAAGAAATCTAATAAGGTATAAGGTAAGTGTAAAGACACATTTTTAAAATTCTTTTTAAGGCATTTTGTTTTGTTTTGTTTTGTTTTGTTTTATTTTGTGAAAGTAAGTGAGCACACTTAGGGGAGAGGCAGATAGATGGGGGAGAGAGAATCCCAAGCAGGCTCTGCACTGTCAGCTCTGAGCCCGACACAGGGCTCAAACTCACAAACCATGAAATTATGACCTGAGCCAAAATCAAGAGTTGGAAGCTTAACTGACAGAGCCACCCAGGCAAACCTATAGTTAGTTTTAATAAACTTATCCAGCTTATTTCAAAAGCAATATTAATAGGACAATATATTAGACTCTCCAAAAAAAGTCATAGTATGGGCTAGTAAACTCTTTGGATTTATCTGTGTATAAATTAGAAAGAATAGTAAGAAGGTCTACGCTTTCTATTACAATCAAGGCTCAGAGGGTCACCACTGCGGATAGTTACATTTCCCTTCATTACAAAGATGTGGTCAATTTTAATATGCGAACATAACTATTTGAGATTTCTTCCACTATTTTTAACGGCAGAAAATAAAAGGGAGAACAAGTGAACTGTTTCCCCTTCTAATCAGTCTGTAGGATGTTACAGATCAAGTAAGACAACAGGATGTTATAAACCAAATAAAATAAGTATTAAATATTAGGGCTAACATTTATTGTAGGCTTACAGTGAGCCAAGTATGGTGCTATTTACTTCACTGTTTCCTTTAATTATTAATACTATGAAAATGTATTGTTATGGATATCATTTTACTTGCATCAAGTAACCACAGCGTGGATAACAAAAGTTATTATCCATGGTCTTCCCTGAATGAGAGAGTCAAGATATCAATACCCTTACATTTTCTACTTAAAGATATATATTTATATGTAAATATATAACATATATAAAATTAATAAATATATAATAATATAAAGATACCATTAACAATTTTGAAAATAAAATCACCACAACCCATTGCATATGCTTCCTCCCAGTCCTTAACTATTTTCATTTACATTAAACACAATTGCAAGTGGAACATACACAGACAATTCTGTATCCTTTTAATGATTTGATGTCAAAATAAGATAAAGCCCTAGAAAGCTAGAGAATCATTATACTAATTAAGGGTAATTAATTCAATATAATGCAATTTCCCCCAGAGCTTGGTGAAGAGCAAAGCATCAAACAACATTTAGTGTACCAACAGAATTTGGATCGCCTGATAGGCTTACAATAATGGGATTTTGTCTGAAGTGAGCTCATCTTCATTTGAACTCTCACTGGATTTTTTTTCTATTCCTATATGACATTTAATACATGTTATCTTTTTCTCTTATTATTCGTATGCATGTCACCTCTCTAGATTGTAGCTTTGAATTTAGGGAGTGTTCCTTTATCACTGTATCTTTTACAAATTAAGAATTCAATAAATATTCGCTAAATGAATGGATACATGAATATTAAAAGTAGGATAACAGGTGCAATTCAGTATAAGGAATTTTGTCGACGTACTTTGATTTAAAAAATTGAAATATTAAACATGCCACATCCTACAGAAGTAAAAACATGCTTGAAATTCTTATTAATAAAGATTAGTAAAGTTCAAAGCAATGCCCAGGTATTTCTTCTTTTCCCTTATCCCTAAGCCATACTGTCAACAAGTAATAGGAACCAATCTGAATCTAAATTAATGATAAAACTAAATTTACTGAAATAAGTTAAATCTACTGGTAGGCTATATTTAAATTATTAAAAAAAAACTGGGTTTTTTGGACTGTTCTAACTACTACCACCATCCCTTGGGAGAGATATATGATGCAGACATTAGGAAGATAATTGAGTCAAATAACCTAATACTGAATTAATAAACATTTTAATGGAAAATTAATGTCTTGCATACAAGGTAGGAAGGAATTTTTCTTTGTTTGAGTGATATACTACTAGTTAAAATTAACTTGTGCAAGTAGGTAATCTAGCTCCTTCTTGGAAAAATACTCCATGGAAGATTCTAACCCAGTTACATTAATCAGAACTGCTACATTGACTCCACCTTTCTCCTTTAATTCCTGTATTTAAGTCTTAATTTTGAGTCAAACAAATAAAGTATTTGGACCCAAACTATCAAACTGTTTAGAAATCTCTGGAGAACAGAAAGCACCAAATGGCTTGCTTTCTGGTTACCAAGTCTATGAAATTCATCTGAAAAGAAGTGAATACATTGAGCAAAGGATTAAAAGCATAAGGAGAGTAAAATATGAAGAAAAAAAAAAAGACTTTCCAATCTTGAAATCTTAAGTCATTCTTCAAATGTTGAGGTGTCTAAGGATGTCTGATCCTTGTCCCCGAAAGTGTGGTGTAAATATATCAACATGGACTTAGAGTCACTTTGCAGGACTAAATGGTTTTTAGAGTCACAGGACACGCTAGGGGACTGCTTCGTGATATTCCAAAATGACTGGAAGGAGCCCGGTGGTGCTGACAAAGAATAAACTGTGCATCTGGGCTGATGGTGAGCTGAAGAACTTTGTCCTCTTTCCTTGTTCTCCTGAAGAATGTGTGTGAAGACAGGATGTTGAAGATTTTTTTTTTTTCTTTTTGGATAAAAGATGCTTTGCTCGCCCTCATTCAACTGGTGTTACATACTTTATCAATTCAGCACACTGCAAAGTTACTTCAGTGCTACATATTGTTCCTCACATATAATAAAGAAATAGAAAATCCTGACAATTTCTTATTCTTAGAAGAAAATATAATGATGAATATTTTTGCTCTAGGCTAAATGTATTCCTTTCAAATAGAAAAGCATCACCTTGGAGCAGAATGAACCTTTGGAAACTACATATTCACGTCCCTACCTCAGATACACTGTACTAACCCAAGACTATATAATTCCATTGAACAAGGAATAAGAAGACAAAATTGTTTCTCATTTCCTTGTCATTTAAGCTTCCTGTTTATATTCTACACATAGATTGAGCTTCCAGAATTTAGCATGGAGGTCTTTCTGTGGAGAAATATGTATATTTTTCATTTCTTTTGTACTTCTTTCCTATAAATGTGAACACCCAAAATATTTCAAATACAAAACAAATTCACTGTTGATGGAGTTGAAATAACATGCTCTCTTTTACCTAGAAAAATGCAATAAAAATAGCACTGAATAAAGTTCAAAAACATGTTTTACTGGATTAATTTAATTCAACAGTGTCCATATTTTTAAATGTTTATTTTTGAGAGAGAGAGAGAGAACACAGGCAGGGGAGGGGCAGAAAGAGATGGAGACAGAGGATCCGAAGCAGAGACCCTGATGTGAGGCTCAACCCCACAAACCATGAGATCATGACCTTAGCCAAAGTTGAACACTTAACCAACTGAACCACCCAGGCAGCCAAATAATGCCCACGTTTACCTTCATAATTAAAAACTTATGAACATTTCTTAGGGCAGTGCACAAACATTATTAGCATTATAAATTAGCATTATTAGCACTTGAAAAAATAAAAATGAATGAGTTAGAATCTCTGATGATAAAGACCCTGGAGTACGTGTTTTACCAGATTTTCCTAGAGTAGATAGGATACTTATTGATATGCTTGGTCTATGACAAAAATAAACAAACAACAAGCAAAGAATAAGATTTTAAAAATACTGGTTTTGAGGTGTGCCTGGGTGGCTCAGTCGGTTGAGCGACCAACTTTGGCTCAGGTCATGATCTCGTTCAGGCCCCATGTCAGGCTCTGTGCTGACAGCTAGCTCAGAGCCTGGAGCCTGCTTCGGGTTCTGTGTCTCCTCCTCTCTCTACCCCTACCCTGTCCGTGCTCTGTCTCTCTCTGTTTCTCAATAATAAATAAATGTAAAAAAAATAAAAAAATAAAAAATAAAAATGCTGGTTTTGATAGTTTGTAAAGTGTCCAAAACAGATAATTCATAGCCTGCCAAACTACATCATTTTAATGTGAAGTTTTAAGCCTTAAACATTCTGAAGGAATCCCTCTGGAAGTTGAGACTTAAATTACTTGAAATAACAAGCCAAAAATATGTGTGAAAGTCGCAATATCAAAGGGCATGCTGCTTAAGACAACACTATGTATCTGTGGGTGCAATCTCAGTGTACCACATGGTCCCCTGCCCTAGTAAAGGTATTCTTTGTTATTTCAAATGCCTTAAAGGCAAGAACTTTCCCTAGAGGACCACAAGAGGACCAATATAAAAATACATTGGTATTTATCATAACACCCTGTGGCATATGGAAGTCCTCAGGAAATGGTTAATGATCAGTTATAAAATGTCATTTTTATTTATTCTAGATAAAGATGGGCCTTGTGTTTAACATTATTTAAATTTCTATGTTGAAATTATATATTTTGAGGTAATTCATTTAACTTCTCTGGATCTCAGTTTCCTCATCTATACTAAATATGTTGTACTAAACCAGTGTTTTGCAAAATTCAGCCCACCTACATATATTGTGCCATTATCTGTATGCCACCTATGGTATTTATTAACACTTTTTTTTCAAAAAAACATTTCAAAGTGCTAGGTATGTTTTTTTCTAAAATGCAGAAATATTAACATATATTTATTAAACTCTTTCAAATACTTATTCTTAACCCTAACAAATATTATATTGTACTCAATCTTGGCTTTATAACCTTACTCATGAAAAATACTTTAGAAAAGGGGTGTCTGGGTGGCTCAGTTGGTTAAGCAGCCAACTTAGGCTCAGGTTACAATCTCACAGTTTGCGGGTCCGAGCCCCACATCTGGCTCTGTGCTTACAGCTCAGAGCCTACAGCCTGCTTCAGATTCCGTGTCTCCCTCTCTCCCTCTGTCTGTCCCCCACTCACACTCTTTCTTTCTCTCAAAAAAAAAAAAAAAAATTAAAAATAGTTTAGAATGGATATTTAGTTTCATGTATTATCCTTTTCTTAGAATACCTAAATATTTATTGATACAGATAAGATTTACCATAATTTTGAACAAAAATTTATATCTAACAAAGTTCAACTATTCTCTAATTAAAAGTTTATTGATTTTATGGACACACATTTGAATTCTACTGACAATCAAATTGTTTTACAATTAATTTGAATGTTCATAAACATCAATGAAAGACAAAAAAATAAACAAATTTAATCCCACATCAGAAAGTTTTTGAATAAAGCAAGTAAAAAGGTTTCAAATATATAAATTAATGTTCAGGAAAAAAAAAAAACACTTGAAAGGTTATATAGAATTCTTGGAGTGTCACTGTAACTCAATTGAAAGCAACTCTAATTACATTTTTCTTTATATACAAGTCAGCTCCTCAGGCAGGTCCCCCAAATCCTCATGGCGTGCAGCAGAGGGTCTGGTACATTTTCATATGGGATAAAAGGGACACCTTATCTGTAGCTTCTATGTTCATCCATACAGGTGCTGTCATGATTGTTAAATAATTTCTGGTATTTAAATCTGCTTTCAAAAATAATGCAAAGTAGGGGTAGCTGGGTGGCTCAGTCAGTGAAGTGTCCCACTTCGGTTCAGGTTATGATCTCATGGTCTGTAAGTTTGAGCCCTGTGTCAGGCCCTGTGCTAACAGCTTGGAGCCTTGAGCCTGCCTCGGATTCTGTGTCTCCCTCTCTCTCTCTCTGCCCCTCCCCTGATCATGCTCTGTTTCTGTCTCAAAAACAAATAAACATTAAAAAAATAATTCAAAGTATAAAAAGAACTGAATAAATTTTAGATATTTAAAATGGTGTCATAACAGTTATACTGAACCTGATTTGTACTATTTTTTTTTACTATTAATGAAATGGAAGTATGATACACATTTAAGAGCATAAAAGATATTATATTCTACTTCAAATGAACTAAAGACTAATAAGCAAAATAGTATCTTAACCATTTCATTTTAGCCTAGTTAATTTGATCTACAGTTTCTTTTGAATACTTTTCTTCTGCTTAATACTAAGGAAACTCCCTCAACCTTATTACGCTCATGAAGACGTTACAGTCTAGAGATGTTGTTACTGCAAAATCTGAAGCCGTAACAAATAAGGCAACTAAATCAATCGCAGACGCTACCAAAATGCCAAACTTTGTAACTGATAGATGAAGAAGGAAATCTGGACACTGGAAGACTGAGGATTCTCGTTTGAGAATGGTTCCTCCATTTCATCAATTCTTGTTCTTTCGAGTTTTTGAATGTAAGAGAAGTAGTGGAAAGAAGTTTCAGGGAAAGATACTTTAAGAAAAGTAATTAGCAGTTAAATTAGTATCTAATTCACCAATAATTCCCTCTACATCTCTCTTATATTGGTAGGAAATCAGAAGTAATTCTAGCTATAGATAAATAAAGTATTTGGAAATGGAAACATCCAAGGTCTTACCTTTTATTTATCTAACATAACTCTAGAGATAAAAATTAAGAATAGAATGTAGAGTATAACCTAAAATAAAATTAGAATTCACATTCAATTTTAATAATTAATATATATATATATTTTTTTATGTACAGAA